>NC_051157.2:135460214-135504471 GCF_013339745.2 Dermacentor silvarum
TTTTTCCATCATTTCAAAGAAAACGTTGCCGATTCCTTAGCCAGGCTCCTGTGATCATGTGAGTGAAATATTATTGCGCTGCATGCAGCAGGGACTTTAGAATCTCGTGTCAAAAGCAGCTAGTGAAAAAGCTCTTGCTCTCTCCTTCGCAATGCCATCATGCAGCGTCACCGCAAGCACATTGACCCACCAACATCTATGGGCTGATTTCGTGATTGTGACAAAATAAACAGTAATAGAATAATCGTTCATTTGAGTTTAATAAAAGAAAAATAATAATGTCTGCCATCAGAAAGTGGCAGAAAGACCGCTTCTCATTTTTTGCACTGCAGTATACACACGACAGTGTGCGGTGCTGGCACCTCTGCGCATAGCCTCCGCGACGAAAAGCGTAGCGTAGATACCGCGGTCACCGCGGATGCCGCCACGAGCCGTCTCGCCGTAAATCTCGCCGTAAAGCATCTCGCTGCCGAGGCATTCGATTTTGGGTGGGTCCAGTGGGGAATTTGCTCCATTGGCACCCTCTTGGCATCTGCCCTGTCTAGCTTCCAGTGCACTAGTGAAATAAAAACAAGGAAGAAAGACCGCTCGTCGGTCTGATAGCTACATCTAACTGCGATTGAGCTGAGCGATTCGAGAAATCTTCCGGCAGGATATTCGCGAGGCGCATAATTGATACTGAGATCATTGTACAGTTACAAAAGTGTTTCAGGCCCCTTACATGTATAGGTTCAAAGCAGGTGAAGCAGGCATGACAAAACGTCCAATTTTTTGACCCGAGAAAAGGGAAAACACTCAATAACTCAAACAACAAGGAAATAACACAATATTCAATACAGCACCTAGAACCTTACCAGTCTTGAGCGTATGGTCATACGCTGGTCCGAGTTCCATAGTGGCCACCTTGCGAGCCCTCGAAGCAGGCCTCTCGGCTGCAGTTCGTCGACACCCATTGAGGACAGATGCCGTGCCTTCGAATGTTACAAGTGTCTGCGGATTGGACAAGAAAATAAATTTGTTGCGTGTGTCTTACTTCAGGTTAAGCTGGATGTCGCATGCAAGTGGAGAGAGACTGTGTGAGGTGGCGATTAAGTGCAATATCTCATTTCATATCGACGCACACCTGATATCATGACGTCTGTAGACGTCAGAAGGTGTTGTCCAATACTGCTATCTATTGCCATGGCGACAATGTATATATAACGGACACTCAAAGCACATTCCATCCATCGGCTCCACCGGGGGTGGCGTGCTGTCCTGCTAATCGATGGTGCATGCGCAGTTCACGCTCAGAGATTAGAGCAGTTTGCACTGCAAAAGCATCGCAGCGTAGCCTCTGCAGCCGAGCCGGGGGCAGCGTTCTTGCTACTGCTGGGATGAGTCTTGTGTGCACAAACATGACTGTTCCTTCTGTGCAGCTGTGCGCATTCCACAGCATTATGCACACAACAAACGCTGACGCCCAAGTTCTGTCTGCTCTCGCGAAACCATTTGGTTGCGACGCCTGCAAGGCTTGTAACCGTGCTTCAAATTGCGCCAGCGTAGGTGCCTCTCGGTGCTCTAGGGTTTCGATAGCTCTCGGTGCTATCGAAACCCTCTACGGCAGTGTTGTGAAAGGCCTAATACCTTCCAAGCTCTGTCTCCGCTGCGCAGCTTGAGTTGCCGCGAAAGAAGCCCTGAAAAGCACGCGAAAAGTGCCGCGCAACTAGTGGCGCGGCACTTTTTAAACAGGGGAGCTGTTTAAGTTTTTCGTTTCCCCGCGTAGCGTTCGCAAAAACTCGACGCCACTGTGCACAGCTGCGCCTCACTTCGCCTAGCTCATCCGCCGCCGCGCTAGCGATGACGTCACTGCGCGTAGCTGTGCCTCACTTGACCCTGCTATAGAGAACCGATAGCCAATCAATTGCTAATCGATATTCAATCAATAATAAATAAATTGTGGAAAATGCTGGGGATGACTTGGTAGTGCTTAGCGTAGGCCAAATAAATGACCAATACCTTGCGATAGCCAATCGCTAGCCAATCAATAGGTAATCAATACTCGATCAATAATCAATAAATTTCGGAAGAGCATAACCGGTAAGGCCAAGGCCAGCTAGGTGCCCATCAGCTCCGCTGTTTCTTTAGCCTTGCGCAACTAGTGCAAGCTAGGCTATTTTTGGTTGCGTTTTGCGGGGTATCTTTAAAACTTGGGAGAAAACATTTATGTAACACATATTGATAAAGAAAAGTTGGATTGGTATTTTTTTATGACGGCCTACAATTTCCTGGTTGACGACTTTACTCTGATTATATTATTTGGCAAATCAGTTCCCCGGAATCCCGCAAGGTGGAGGAAGTATCATGAAAGGGAAAAAAAATTGTCATCCAGCCGCACGTAGCACGAAGCTACGAAGGAAACCACATACAGGTTTCTCAGAAAGAACGCTTCATAGTTGAAGAAAAATTCGACCTGGTCCGTAAGATCTCGTGCGATCTCGGAGCGGAAGTAAGATCACGGACCATGACCAATTTTTCTTCGACTGTGAAGCGTTCTTTCTGAGAAACCTCTATGTGGTTTCCTTCGTAGATTGACTTTTTTCCCTTTCATGATTATATTTCATGATTATATATATATTATATTATTATATATTTCATGATTATAATATTCAGTTCGTGTGTATTTGTATTCAACAAATACACACGAACTGATTCGCCAACAGAGATGATAAATAAAGCCGGTTTACTAACTATTGAATACAAAGGGGCAAGACTAAAGCTTTTGTTCCAATGTCTGAATGGTGACATTAAAATTGATTCATTTAAGTTCATGTCTTTAACCACCACCAGCCCAACATGACATAAGCACTCCGGAACGCTGGAAGAATTCTCAGCCAACTCAAACTATTTTAAATATTCATATTTTCCACTTGTAACTAGGGAATGGAATAAATTAGAAAAATAAATCACTAACACTGAGTCATTAAACAGTTTTGTTTCCATATTAGAAAAAGTACTGCTAGCATCTCAGTTACACTAACTACTGTTACTTTTTTTCCCTAAGAAATATTCTCTTAGCATGTCATCTCTGTTAGCCGGCCAGTAATACTAATGCCTATGCAGAGTACTTGTTTTATGTATGGCAATTTTATTTGTTCTGATTATGTGCCCACCTGCTATGATCTCGCAAGAGATTGGCAGTATTGTAAATAAAAATTAAAAAATGAAAATATTTATTAGGTAAATTATTTAATAATAACTCATGCATCGGGCAAAATAGGAAAATAGTGTGACTTGCTCCAAGTTATCTTGGTTCTATCGACCTACGTGGCACTTGCATATTTTGAAATTTTGGAACGTGTAAGTCACGTGGGTCAGATTTTGTATAGAAGGTGAAACGCGCCAAAAGGTAAATGGACGGAAAACAAAGAAAGCTTCCTTCAAAAGTGCATATCTACACACTACGTGTGGGGAGACATGATTCAAGCATGGACATTCAATACATTTTTACATAAATTGAGCTCTGAGTTATTCACAGATGCTCATGCTTGTAAATATGAAGTGCTTCAGCAATCTCTCGGGAACGCGAATATTTGTATCTCATAATGATATCAGTATGTGCAAAATCCAGTGGAAAGCCGCATGGCGGATGACAATGGCTAGAGAAATGGGACCTGGGTGTGCCCTTTAATGAGTTTAATGTAACGTGTTGTTACAAGGGGCCTTGATGTTACACGAAGCTCTGATAGCACAGGGATATCCTTGTACCGAGATCCTAAGTACTTAGCGTTGTATAACTGTAGCCCTAAACCACTGCATGAATAGTTCCAAGTGGTCGTGCGAGATAAAAGATAACTGACTGACTGGTTCGATTAAGGTTTCGCCTGTAAGTAGCCATTCTTCGCACGAATGTTAATTAAAAAAAGTTTTAAAGAAAATTGCTGTGGCTGAGATGAAAGAATGCGAAATCATACTCATCTAGCGGCTTTATATAAAATAGGCAGAAAGATTGTTCTTCAAGAACTGGTTTGTTTGCTGACTTCAAACGGTTTTGGCGTACATGTTGGATCAGGGTATCGCGTAACCACTTCGAGAAAAAAAGGCCCTTTGCACCTCCAGAGCGTCGTAGTGAGTTGCAATATATGACAACGTGTAGGTCTCAACAATAAAATAATATAAAATATGTCACAGAGTAGGCATTACAACCTATATATTTGCAAATTTACCACATTGCACTATAGACTGCACATTATCCGGGATCGGTACACTTCGGGTTTTAGTCAAAGAGATATAGGAAAAGTAAGTGTTCACTCTAAAGAATTGTAATTATGGACTTTTACTAGCCAGAACTCCCTACGCACGCCGTAGTAATGGACTCTGGATTAATTTTTAACACCGTGTGTTCACCATGCACCCAATGGACGGTACACGAGCGTCTGTCTCTCGTTTTTCCCCCTTTTCAAGTTTTCCGCCATTATCCTAGTATAACCATGTACCAACTAGTCCAACAAGCCACTCTCAAGAGCGCAGCTCTTAGGTGCCTGTTCCTGCTTTGAACGTCGGCGTCCCTCGGTGTCGGCGGTGTCCCTCGGCGTAACATAGCGAAAGAGCAGAGCAAAGGGTGAAAAAGCGAACGCGGAACACAGAGGGGCATGAAAGACAGCGATAGCGAAAAGAGCACGAGGCGGAAAGCGGAAGAGGAGGGTGCAGCGGAACAACGAGGCGGAAAGCGGAGGAGGAGGGTATGGCGAAAGGGTGAGGACAAAAGCGTAGGGCCCAGCAAGATGGGCTCTGCAAGGACGACCGCTACTAAATGGAACCAGAGTAGCGCGCTTTCGTCTGTCCACCGATGACGCCATCGATTAGGCATACGGCCAGCGCGTCCACCGATGCCATGTATGGAAACAAAGCACTGCATGAGCGGAGAACTGTGTGCGGCGGCTGCTGGGAATGATGCCCACGCGTGACTCACGCACTGCCTCTCGCGATCTCCCGATTAGCGAGGCACTCGCGACACACTTCTCTCCGTTTGCAATGTGCATCACGAGACAGATTGCCCACGCCAGCCACACTACTCAGTGTTCTATTCCTAATATAAACCATGTGCCTATTAATCATATTACAAAAAAGTCGCAGTTTCACCCGAAAGGCGAAGCATCAATTGCGATAGCAAATTAGTAGAGAGCTATTCGGAGTAGGGATAGTACTTTTATCGGCTGCATACACTTGGACACATGCGCTTACTAATGGCATCTTCGGCTGGTCGTGTTAGTGCACTCTGGCGGTGCTACAAAGGTGGTGTAAAACGGTTACTAAGCGTTAGCGTTTGCAGAAACGGGTCCCTCTGATGATAACGAAGCAGCAAGACCTTAGAGGCTTGGGCTAGTCGGTACATACTCGAGAGGGAAACAGCGCGAAAATACACGACAAGAAGGGAGACACACACAAGCGCTGACTGAGGACTGAATTCTTTATTCAGAAAGGAACACATATATACCAAAATAAAAATAAAAAAAAGAATAGAAGGGTATATCACTGTGCATGGGCAAAAGATAGACACTGGTTAGGTTTGGATTTCCCGCGAATTATGACGGTTCCGGTGATATTTTAGTTCTCCTCAGACAAGGCCACAGAGGGAGCGCTGACGCAAGACGCACCATTCCTTGCAATGGCACCAGCCTCAAAGATTTCTCGGGCACACGCATCATGGTAGCGGTTGCGGATCATGCACTCCGAAAAGTCAAGTCCCGGAATACGGCACAGATCACAAACACTGTAGTGTAGTGTACTGTAGCGTACACTGTAGTGTACACTACAGTGCCCTTGGAATCTATACGGAACCTCACGGCGACGGCGACGGCAGAAATCCGGTTGAAGTGTCCATGTAATTGCTATCGCAATAATAATGACAGGCGAAATGAAAACACGTATAGAGCTGAGCTCAAATTTCACATTAGGCAGTATCGTAATCTTCGGCGAAGTTTTTGCATTTCCGCCCCATCGAAATATGGCCACCGTGGCCAGGATATAATCCCGCGCCTTCAGCGTTAGCAACGCAACACCATAGCCACTACGCCACCGCGGCGGTTTGTCGAATCTAAAGAAAGCAAGGCCGACGTAATTTTGCATGAAATACGATACGAAAAAAGATACCACGTCAGTGAAAATGAACATGAAAAACACAAAGAAAGAGAACAAACTTAAACATCCACATCAATTAATCATCGAATATACTTTGAACCGCCATGTACGATGACCTTGCATTCTGAAGCGTCTACACTTGTCTGACCCTTTCTTTATCAGTGAGAATTTAGCCCAGTTCAAATGTCGACTAAGATAACAGTCTTCCGCGAAAAGTGTCTTTCTCCGTCGCATCGCCACTGCACTTTGTAAACAATGGCAACCGCATTTTGGTGGGGCCGGATGGCTCTAATCCTCATATACTGATAGTTCGGTAAATATAAAATGATCATACACACGGCAACTCTAGCCATAGCCCTTCATTGCTGCGTCCTTAAGATTCTAAGGGATTGATCTAGTTCAGAATTCCCTCCCCACCACAGGGTACACAACGAGGAAGGCGTGACAAGATCTAGGCGGCTCTCTAAAATTAATAATTATTTAAATTTTTTACTTTGTTGTTTTCGGTGCTGTCGTTTTCGCAGGCTATAGATATTGCTTGTCACAAATAGACTACGTCATGCAGTTATCGTCAGTGTTTTAATCGCGTGAGATACGTCGTCCCGTCTTGTTCTTTCGCGCCGTTACAAAATAGTATACGAATTACATTTTATGGATTCAGTAGGTAAGACCCCCCTGAATTCGTCTTTTTAGTAACAATTTACTCGAAAACGTTTCTCCGTGGAGTGGTTTTACAAGAAAATACATTCAATAAAGTATTCCCAATATATTGGAATAAAAGCGCGATCAGTGGCACAAAAAATATTCAGTGTCTATTTCATTGCGCTAAAACAGAGCAGTATCGAAGGTAGATAAACCCGTCTAGCGAGCATATTGCTCGTGGTTATACCGTTTTAGCTATTGCCATTCTCGCCGTGAAAGTGTTTCCATAGAGTTATGCGTCTCCATTAGGCAGGAGAGAACGATAAGTCGAGTGTTTAGTCGATAAGCGCAGCTAGAATGGCAAATAGACAGTGGGCGTTTCCACTCACGCTCTTTGGGATACCCTTGAGATAAGACCAAACATAATGTTATCCCTACCATTACAAATAAGACGAGTGAAAAAAAAATTGTATGACGCTTAAGCTTTGCTTTTAAGAGAGGAACGCGATAGCGTTATCGGGCCCCGTTCGCATCGCATGTTTGTTTCAGTGAGCTTCACCGCGACAAAGAACGTAGGAAAGCCAGCTTACAAAGACCAAGCTTACACCGATGCACTTAAAGTCGGCTTTACTTTTAAACAGAAATGCATTGCTGGGAAGGCGTTTTTGCAGGGGCAATATAAGGCGTCTTATATTAAAATGTGAAGGCCCTAGCACCTTTTTTATTATTTAATATTGTTTGTTATTGCAATAAGCTCGACGCGCGTGCATGTCCAAAACGCATTACGCAGGCGAAGTCCCAATTTTACCTGCCGAGGATGCAAGCGCCATCTGGATAGGATATTCGCAAGTAAATTACCCGACCGCACCGGGTTGGTATGGTAGAAATGCTGGAAAAGGCGTTTGCGTTTGAGCTTCCTCGTAACACAATTATGTTTTCTCGTACATTCAAATTACAATCCGACGCCACTATGTCTGTAGGTTGTGGTTAAGTCACACTTTAACATTTTTATGGCGAATTTCACTGAGAGAAATTAAATTTTTGTTCACCGAAACACCTGCACCACGTGGAGGACCTGCGCGGTCGGGGTGGTTCGGGGTTATTTTCTCCTTCACTAACACCTTGCGCTACACTGAGTGCCTGCGTTGTCGGGGTGGTTGGGGATAATTTTTTCCGCCACGGACGCCGATATGTACGCCGACGCCGGATTTTCTGCGACACGGGGCCCTTAACACTGTCGCGTTAAAATTCACCGACAATTACGATACTCTCGAATGCGAAATTTGAGCGCAGCCATATACGTGTGTTCATTTCGCGATATTTTCATTCGCCGTTCATTTCGCCATCT
This sequence comes from Dermacentor silvarum, assembly GCF_013339745.2. NCBI lineage: Eukaryota > Metazoa > Arthropoda > Arachnida > Ixodida > Ixodidae > Dermacentor > Dermacentor silvarum. The sequence goes on from NC_051157.2 coordinate 135,468,325, forward strand.
GGGCCGCCGTACCAGCCGAACACAGACGCTGTTTACCGTCCCTTGTCTTCCCTGCCGGCGCCACAATACCGTCAACGGCCTCCTGTCGCAGCCTGGGCCCAACGGGAACCTGTCAGACGGCCCCTGCTCCGTAGGACCGATATATGGCGCACTGAAGATCGGCGGCCATTGTGCTACAATTGTGGCGAACCAGGTCACATCTATCGTTTCTGCCCTCATCGCCCAGCTGGCTACCAGGGCAGCCCATATGCCATTACGCGTCGCCTGGCTGACGAAAACCGTGTCCCCTTCGACGACAGCCGCACTGGCCGGCAAGTGAGCTCTTCGAATCTCCGGTCGCGCTCACCGTCTCCAGCACGTTTCGCCTCGCCGAACAGCTGCACTTTTGCTGACGTCGTGAGAGGTCGTTCTCCCAGCCCACGGCGGGGAAACTGAAAGCAGCGACCTCAAGGGGGAAGGTTGCAAGTCCTCAAATCGCCGAAAATCCCCCTTGTTGCCGAGAAAGGAAGACGCCGATCAAAACGTAAATAATGCCGACAAAACTGTGACTGCCGACCTTGCTGTTACGATTGACGGGCACGAAGTGACGGCCTTAGTAGACACTGGCGCGGACTTTTCAATTATGAGCGAGCCGCTGGCAGACAAACTCAACAAAGTAAGGACAAAATGGACGGGCCCTTATATTCGCAATGCTGGCGGCCAGATTATGACTCCTACAGGCAAATGTACTGCAAGGCTCACGATCGGGAATGCAGCTTTTGTCGCCACATTTGTGATTCTGCCGGAGTGCTGCAAATCACTCATTTTAGGCATGGACTTCTCAAGGGAGTATGGTGCCGTTGTCAACATACGCGACGGCGTAGTAACGTTTTCTCCTGCTAACGACACGGCCAATGGAACAGAGCGACAGCGCCGCACCTTACGTATTATCGACGAGGACGTCTGCATACCACCACTGTCTTGCAGCCTTGTTTCCGTCAGTTGTGGCACACAGCTCACCGAAGAAGCGGTAGCGGTACATGCAACCGCCCTTCTCTTCCGCCAAGGAGTCGCCATCGCCCGTGGCATCGTGTCCTTAGTAGACGGGCGTAAAGATGTTCTATTGACAAATTTCACAAACGAACGTCGGTATATCAGTAAAGGCACCGCTGTCGCGTATCTCGATGATATCGACCACACTGAAGACTGTTTTGCTATGCAAGGAGAAGCCAAGGCTCCTACAACGCCATGCACACCCGCCGTCGATATTGGACCGAGCTTAACACCTGCAGATCGACACCGGCTTATGGAACTGCTTGAACAGTTTAAGGACTGCTTCTCGTCTACGTCGCGAGTTGGTCAAACGCCGCTTAAAAAGCATCGCATCATCACGGAGGAGACAGCAAGACCCATCCGACAGAACCCGTATCGTGTAGCTCAGAAAGAACGCGAGACGATACAGCAGCAAGTTGAAAAGATGCTACAGGATGATGTCATCCAGCCGTCGAACAGCCCATGGGCATCACGTGTGGTGCTTGTCAAAAAGAAAGATGGTAGCTTGCGGTTCTGCATTGATTATCGCAAGCTGAATCATGTTACAAAGAAAGATGTGTATCCGCTGCCGCGGATTGACGACTCTTTAGACAGGCTACGGCATGTACGCTACTTCTCCTCTATGGACCTTAAAAGTGGATACTGGCAAATAGAGGTAGATGAGCGTGATCGAGAGAAGACGGCATTCGTGACGCCTGATGGGCTTTATGAATTCAAGGTTCTGCCTTTCGGCTTATGCTCGGCCCCAGCCACGTTTCAAAGGCTCATGGATACTGTCTTATCCGGTCTGAAGTGGAAGACATGCCTGGTGTACCTCGACGATGTGATTGTTTTTTCCGCCACTTTCGAAGAACATCTAAAGCGGCTGCTGTCAGTTCTTTAAGCCATACGGTACGCGGGACTCACATTGAAACCTGAAAAATGTCACTTCGGGTTTGAACAGCCTCAGTTTCTGGGTCATGTAGTTAGTCAAGAAGGAGTTAAGCCCGACCCCGCTAAAACTGCAGCAGTCGCAAAGTTCCCTCGGCCTACGGATAAGAAGGCGGTCAGACGCTTCATGGGTCTCTGCGCTTATTACCGACAATTTATTGCCAATTTTTGCACATCTCGCCTCTCCACTCACCCGCCTCACAAGAGACGACGTTGTGTTTGTATGGGGAGATGAGCAAGAAGCGGCGTTCAACGTCTACAAACTCCGCGTCTACAAACTCCGCCAGTACTCGCTCACTTTGACGAGGATGCGTCAACGGCGATCCACACCGATGCCAGCAACGTGGGCCTTGGAGCTGTCCTTGTTCAGTGGCAAGACGGTGCCGAGAGAGTAGTTGCTTATGCAAGTCGAACATTGTCACGTGCCGAGTCCAATTACTCAACCACGGAGAAGGAATGTCTGGCCGTCGTATGGGCAGTCACGAAGTTTCGCCCATATTTATACGGCCGCGCCTTTCAAGTAGTACGCGACCATCATTCGCTTTGCTGGCTGACCAATATGAAAGACCCGTACGGACGTTTGGCACGCTGGAGCTTACGGCTTCAAGAGTACGATATGACAGTGGTGTACAAATAGGGAAGACAGCACCTCGATGCCGATTGCCTCTCCAGATCACCTATTGAATCACCGAGCGCAGATGGGGATGAATGCGCAGGCTTTTTAGGGATTGTTGATGCGGCCGCCATCTCTCGGCAACAGCAAGCCGACCGAGAGCTCAACACCTTGATCGAGGTCTTGGAAGGGCGAGCTACGAAGGTGTCAAGATTATTTTCCCGGAGTCTACCTTCATTCTGCTTGCGCGATGGCGTTCTCTATAGGAAGAACTTCTCTCCAACAGGGAAGAGCCATGTGCTAGTAGTTACCGAAGTTCTCCGCCGCGAAATCTTGCAAGCCTGCCACGACGAAGCCACCTCGGGCCACCTTGGTTACACGCGAACACTAGCTCGAATCAAACAAAACTACTACTGGCCTAGGCTCGCAGAAGAGGTGAAGTACTACGTGAGGACATGCCTTGAGTGTCAGCAACACAAAGCACCACCGACTAAACCCGCTGGGCTATTGCACCCCGTTCCAGTACCGGAAACGCCGTTTGCTCAAATTGGCATAGACCTCCTGGGCCCCTTTCCACTATCTGACAGCGGCAACAGATGGGTCATAGTCGCGACGGACTATCTAACCCGATATGCGGAAACCAAGGCAATTCCGAGCGGCACGGCAGCTGAAGCAGCACGATTCTTTATCGAGAACATTGTCCTCAGACACGCTGCTCCAGCGATCATCATAACCGACAAAGGAGCCGCATTCACAGCTGAGCTTCTGCGAATTGTGCTCACGCTGAGTGGCACAGCCCATAGGAAGACGACGGCCTATCATCCACAAACAAATGGGCTTACCGAGCTCCTCAACAAGACCATCGCAGACATGCTTTGCATGTATGTCGACGTGGAGCACAAAAACTGGGACACAATCTTACCATACGTCACATTGGCATACAATACGGCACGCCAATAAACAACGAAAATGACGCCGTTCGCTCTGGTCCATGGTCGAGAAGTCACTACAATGCTTGACGCTATGCTGCCTCATGACTGCAGTGGTTCAGATGCAGATGCCGCACTGAACGCGCCGAGGAAGCACGACAGCTCGCCCGCGTCAGGATAACTAGTCAGCAAGAACGCGACGCACGACGCTACAATCTCCGCCACCAATTTGCCGCTTATACGCCTGGGGAAAGAGTCTGGATTTGGTCTCCCGTCCGACGCCGAGGGCTCTCGGAGAAACTTCTACGCCGGTACTTCGGACCATACAAGGTTCTACGCCGTATTAGCGACGTGACCTACGAGGTGGTTGGTGATGGTTCATGCTGCTCGAAACGCCGTCAACAGGTGCCTGAGGTAGTGCACGTAGTGCGCATGAAGCCTTATCATTCAGAGTGAAGTGGACACCGCCAAGCTATCAACTACGAGTCTTTCCGCCACGATGTGATCAGCATCGGGACGATGCTCGCTCTGGAGGGAGGGTAATGCCGCGTCGGTATTCGTGCACAAGTGCACCCTGGCGCCGACAAAGACGACGACCGGGCTGCTCGAGATTCCGGAAGGCATCTAGAGAAGAAGAAGAGATTCTTGTTGTTGGCGCCGCCCTGGTTCCTTCTCCCGAGTACGGCGCGGTGCTTCTATAATAAAGCTCCTGAGCTTTGTGCATCGCGACAATATATTGGCTGGCGCGGACAATCTGTCTCGTGTTGCAGATCGAAAACGGGGCGAAGAGTGGCGCGACTGACTCACTAATCTGGAGATCGCGAGAGCCTACGCGTGGCGCCAGCGCGTGGGTGACGCGTGGGCGAGATTCACAGCAGTCGCCGCCTACACACCTCCCAGAGGGTGCGCTACTCTGGCGCCATCTCGTAGCCATCGTCGCCGAACGACGCTTTTCTTCTCACGCGCTCGCCATACCCTCCTCCTCCACCTTCCGCTCATGGCTGCGCTGCACCCTCCTCTCCGCTTTCCTCCTCGCGTCTTTCATGCCCCGCTGCGCTCCGCCTTCGCTTTTATCTTTCGCTGTGCTCGTTCGCTCGGTTATAATTCACGACGCCAACGCCGGCACTCAGCGCGGGAACGCGCACCTAAGAGCTGTGCTCTAAATGTGATCTACTGAGCTAATCTAGGTGTCCAGTGTACCACGTAGGGCCCATTATACCCTCGATTCCAGTCAATTACTTCCTCAGAAGAACTTCGCAGAACGGACTATCCAGCAGCGACGCTGATAAAACAGTGCAAGATGCACGTGTAATACTGCACTAATCTGCAAATGCTTATAAGAAAATCGCTTTGCGCTCTTGCTTTTCTTTTTTTTTTTTGCATGTTGCTCATAGCAGCAGGGTAACTCGACACTGCTGCCAATTTCGGTGTTTAAGTGAACTAAAAATATATTTTTTTGTTGGTTGGTGTAACTTGCATATTCAAGACCTCTTTTTTATACATCCTACCACCCGCACCGAGAAGTTGTCGCGTCGCAAGTACACTTCTGTCTTAAGAATAAATATAACACTGAAGTTCTTGAAATATTTTTTGTGTAAACATGGACTTATTTTCAGCATAAAAACACCAACACATTTATGACTTCCCTGCAACATAAAACAACATAATAGACAAAGACTCACGCCTAGGCTTACAATCAAAAACTCAAAAGTTAATCGTCTAAGCAGAAGCCAGTTTACGCTGCGGCCAGGTTTAAATTAAACTACTGATGTGGCAAATTTAGACTTCGCCACACCCACGGCATTTTGAAAGCGATTGTTGGAATGATTGTGCACCGAAACCTAACTTCATCAAACAAAATTATTCTTTCATAAAAAAAAGATAGAAGCCAAAGAACTTCTTACCATCACGCAAGTGGCTCCCAAATAACTTAAGTGAAAAGTGTTTCGATTGCACTTTGCGTAGTAAGTTCATATGCTGATCGCAACTACACGTCAGTTTGCCCCCTTGCATATCAAACTGCCTCGCAATATTCGAGTGTTTGATATTGGTACCAAGATAACTGGGCATAAGAAACCCTTCTAGGTAAAATTTTTTATATCCGGCTCGATGTCGACACATTATATTTTTCACATTGGTGACACAAAAATTTCTCAAAGTGGTTTTCTTCATTGCTTTTCTCGATGCTGGATATTTCTAGCAAAATCGTATGATTGCTGCAGCAATCATTAGACCATAAAGAGTCAATCGAATTATCCTGAAATCGTTCCACAATTTCCGCCATTCTTCAGAGGTGGAAACCTTAACACCAAAACTACTCGATAGTGATACGCAAGCACTATCTAGCTGCAAAGCTTGGGAGCGTGCCTAATTGCTTGCAAAGTGATTAAAACATTTTCACTCATAAATGCAGTTTCTCTCTAGCCCTATTTTTCCCCCATCGTCGTCTAATATGTTACGCAAAGTATTGCAACACTTACCGGCAGCAGCGAGTGAGATGAAAGCGAAAAGCAAACCCAGCGACAGTGCTAACGCTTGTGGGGCGAAAACCGACATCGCTAAAAGCGACAGTCCTCGATCAGGCACCATCGTGGACGAAAACCCTCCGGCCGCAAAACCGTAGCAGCCTCGTAAGTGGGTACTTGAATTAACGTCCGATACGGGAAAGAGAATCTGTCCTCCGCGAGTGATCAGCACTCCCCTGATATTTCCTGGGAAGCAGCCTGTGGGCGTCACCTAGCTGTGTGCGTGCCAGAATTTGCATGTAGCGTGCGCTGATAAGCGTGCGCTGATTAATCGGCTGAAACAATGGACGGCATTATTCAAGTTCGTGTCACGAGCTATCCTTTCGTAACGCTGCTGCCCTATTTTAAACAGCAGTGGGTATGATAAACGTCGTTCTGTGTTTGTTGCACGGACGTCGTAGCGAGAGCCTAGCAGTTCGCGCGAACCTCCTCTATTTTTCATTTTCTGTAAACTTGCTTTTTGGAGAGTTTTCACTAGCACTTTGTCACATTCTTCGATATATATATTGCAATGAAATGGCTTCTGCTATCCTCAGAGTTCGCTGTGTCAAGATGTGCTACCTAGAGATATACAACACATACCTAACCTATCTTCAGCTGTCGCTTCAAATGAAGCGTTATTTATGTTTCTATAAGTGAAATTCACGCAGATTTCAGATATATCGTCATGGCTAAAAGGCGAGCAAACCATGCGCGATAAAACAAATCTTCAAGGTTTTACGTGCTTTTACGGGGCTACAGACATGGGGCTACACTGGAAGCTTTCTGATACACATGTGACAAAATTGTACCGGTGGCATTACAGATACTTTGACAACGGTGGAGAGCGTAATGAAACCAGCGCTGAAAACAGCTGCCACATTGTGCACTAGTTGTGCTGCATAAATGTATTATCTGGATTTCACCCCGAAATACATGCGCAGGCTTCATCACTACCCAGGTATGCGGTACACTTGCAGCTACAAGATCCCTTGTTAACCACGCAGCAATGAAGTCGCGCAATAACTCCATCGTTAGCGCATCCAGATTCCCCTTTGGCAGTCAGGAAATACAAACACAGCCGTGTATGTTTGTGTATTCGTGCATTGCACCGTTTCTTATATTTTCTGAGCCTTCCACTGCAACTTCCCTGTTTCGAAATTGTTCTTTGTAGCTTTCAAACTTCTGCCAGCTGAAGATATCGTTGGCGCAATCGAACTGAGCCTCCATTCACGTATGCAAGCTTTCAAGAATCAAACCCTAACGTTCAGCTATAGCTATGGCCGTGATAATGAAGAACTCTGTAGAAACTTATATGGAATGCGCTTACCAGATAATTCAATATATATCAGTATAAAAAAGCAAATTTCACCACTCTATTTCAAAACCGGCCATTTTCTTTTCACCTTTTTTAGGGTACAACAAATTTATTCCTTCTCAACTGCACTTGTTCAACTCGATTAAACATGCCAAGCGCCACCATTGTGTTTCCTAAGTGTTTGCACACTTGGGTTGTTCCAGAATCCAGAACAATAAGACTGAGATAATACACACTACTGGCCAGGCAATTGAACATTATCTTTGTGTTCTGCATATTAATCTTCAATCCCCCTCTTGCACTTTCTCGGTTAAGGTCCTCAATCATTTGTTCTAATTCATACCCATTGTTGCTGAACAGGACAGTGTCATCTGCAAAACGAAGGTTGCTGAGATATTCGCCATTAATACTCACTCCTAAGCCTTCTCAGTCTAAGAGCTTGAATACTTCTAAGCATGCAGCGAATAGCATTGGAGAGATTTTGTTTCCTAGCCGGACCGCATTATTATTAGGCAGTTTTCTACTTTTCTTGTGGAGAACCAATGTAGCTGTGAAATTTGTGTAGATATTTTGCACGATATTCACGCATGGCAAGGGAACAAGAATTCAGCATCACCAGTCAGACTCTATAGTCTGTAAAGGGACGGTATTTTGTAGCGATGCCTTATGACTTATTCTATACTAGTCTTATAATCCACCGCTCACGGCCGGCTGATCCCGTTGATAACGCGAGCGGACCGTCACTCTGACAACTGACAAAGCGCGATAAGCGCGAAAAGGCATAGTACCGGAAAGGCATCGCTACAAAATACCGGCCAAGGAGTATGTTTATCTACGTCAATTACTCGCTGGGGACCCTGATCATGAGAATGAAATTTACAGAAGAATAAAACTTGGTTGCAGTGCATACGGCAGGCATTGCCAAATCCTGACTGGTGGCTTCCCACTGCCATTGAAACGAAAAGTGTACAATCATTGGATTCTACCGGTGCTAACATATGCGGCAGAAACATGGAGGTTGACAAAGAAGCTCGAAAGCAAGTTAAGGACCACACAAAGAGCGACGGAACGAAAAATGTTAGGCCTAACGTTAAGAGACAGGAAGAGAGCGGTGTGGATCAGAGAGAAAACTGGGACAGCCTAAAATATAGTGGACATTAAGCGAAAAAAAATGGAGCTGGACAGGCCATGTAATGCGTAGCATGGATAATCGGTGGACCATTAGAGTTACAGAATGGGTACCAAGAGAAGGGAAGCACAGTCGAGGACGGCAGAAAACTAGGTGGGCTGATGAAGTTAGGAAATTTGTAGGCGCTAGTTGAAATAAGCTATCGCCAGACAGGAGTAATTGGAGAACGTAGCGAGAGGCCTTCGTCCGGCAGTAGACATAAGAATGGACTGCTGTTGCTGATGGTGATGCTGATGATGAATACGCCCTACTGTTGTGCACATTCCGTTGCAGCAGATTTCACGTCACGGTTGATTTCCTAGTTTGGCTGCTGCATTCTACGTACTGCGCTTTCTGTGGACGTTGAAGAGCAGGTTGCCAATTTTTTCCGACGTCCTACACATCTGTGCATGTCATATAGTTCGTGTGCTATTTGCGGGTGGTAAACACGAGGAGTAATATACCAACGTACTGATTCTTGCACTGGATACTGAACCTCCGAGCTCTGCTTAATAGAATACTTTACAGCATGACGCTCGACGCAGATGCATCTCAATGCGAACGTCCAAGTAGAATGTCAATTACGCACGGGAAAACTATGCAGGACATCCAAAGGCATGTGACTATCATGTTACTTTCTTCGCTAATCACTGCGCAAACTGCCACTCACTTCGAAAGAATATCTTGCGTGACAATGGCCAAATTTATCGATAATGTTGCGACCGTGTTTTCCTGTGGAGTCAAAGTTCAGGTCCTTCTCCTCAAGGTCTTCCAGGCACAAGATTCTCCAAAAAGAGTCTTCGTCGCAGTCCGGTGACACTTTGCACTCAGGCAGGCCAACTTGAGAATGCATCGGTTTATTAGGATGAAGTAGCATATATACATCAACTAGTGGAGGCCGATTATTGGCTCGCGCGCTTCCCTTCTCATCTCTAGACACTCTGTTAAATACCCTTGTGAATTTGGGCGGTACCCTTATTTTAGGTCTTCTCGCTCACATTCTATTAATCAGTTTTTTTTAAAAGTGGACGGGTCCATCAACAATACACACTGTGACCGCCCCCCTTTTCTAGTCCAGGTTTTGGAACGCACAGACCAATATCACTTAAACCAACTCCGCATGGACCTCTTGATCAAGGTTCACACGCCTCGGTGCGGCTGACCCGCGAAGACATAAATAACCCCGCGAGCCCCTAACCCCGAACATGCCACTGAATCGTACTCAAGCGCGACGTTGCCGCCAGGTCTCCCGTTACATACGTGTGCTCGACGTCGTAAACTGTGTACCTCCCACAGCGCAACACGAATGCCGCCCACCCCCGGCAATACCTGTGTTTGTGTTAGCCCACAAGAACGCGCCTACATGCCGCTGAGTGAGATGCGTGCGTTGAGGTGGCTGGTTGGCCTCGCGTTACGTACGCTTCCCCGTTAGATGTCCATGTACGTATCTTGGGCACCGAAGTGGAAAGGCACCATTCCCACCGGTCCCTGTCTCGAAAAGCAGCGCTTTTCTGAGAACCCAAATGACCGTCGGCTGCGAACGAATAAACAACCTGCGCGAGTGTCATGCATGTAGCCCCGACGCGTTACAACTCTGTCTTTATAGCAAAAAAAAAAAGAGAAACTACCCTAATCCTTGACTTAGGTGTCTGCTAGTGGCACTCGCACCTTGGCGTTGGTGTACCCTGGTGTAGGGCGGAAAACTGAACTCGGAGGAGCGAGCGAACGGAACTGGCGGGTAACCGCCCCAGACCCGCACAGAGGAGCGGGTGAGGGAGCGAAGGAGAGCGCGACACGCAGCCCCTTAGTGGACGGCGCACGAAGCGCACTTTACCTCTGCCTCTGACGTGAGAGCATGTAAAGCTGGAAGCGCATGGCGCGTTTTTCGCTCGCGAAAAACGCGACGCGCGGCGAACGCCCGCGTTGCCACCGACGCGCGAGCACCCGCACGAAAAAATGGTGTGGCGCTACTGTAGCGGCGCTTTCGCGCCTTTTCCGGGTTGCCAGACAACATAACTCCCAACGACAAGAATTGTCTCTGTTACAGCATGTATAATATGCCCTTGAAATTACAGAACACTACAATAAAAATAATCTTCATGTAGTTAGACAGCGACATTTTTTCAAAGTTTACATATCAAGCTTCATTTCAAACAGCAAGATTGTGTGCGAAATTGCGACTGTGTACTTTCCACTTGCTGAGCGGCCGCTGTTGTTTACAACTTCACTTCGAAAATGGAGTGTTGGCCGCTTACTACCGAGCAGAGGAGGCAATTGCTACTATTTAGGGCCTCATTGAAGGTTGCTTTGTCCATTTTGGATGAACACGATGCGCGAACGAGCACGTGTAGCACGTGTTTCTTTCGACGCGCGCGCCAATTCTGCCGAGGAGAAAGAGAGAAAAAAAAAGTTCCGCCAAAGAGGTTCCGTCGAGATGCACGGAGAGCAGGGCCATCTGGTGGCAAATTCAAACAAACAAAATGCCACGGAGACGCTCTTTCAAGGAGACGCTCTTTCCTTTCACCTGTATTTTTTCCTTGATGTGTTGCGTCCTATCGTTGTATGGATGAAAAATGCCACGTGACTGCACTCTGAACTCTGATTGGCAGACGCGCACGTGACGCGGCGCGCCGCGCGAGGCATTTTTTTTTCTACTCTTACTAGCAGCACGCGGTGGTGCGATTTCGGGATGCATCCTGCTATACTCGCGGACAACTTTCTGTGGCAATGAAGGGAAAGCTACGGGCGCGTGGATGCTGCACATGTGTTACTGCGCCAAGTATTCCGGCAGCGTTCGACAGTGCTTTTGGTTGCTCGGAACAGACGCTGAATCGACGCAGCTTCCACTTGCGACGGTTTCGCGTTCGTCTAGACGCGGAAGGGAAAAGCCGCAAAATACGTAAACATTTTCACTTAGTGGTGTGTTCTGTCTTACTTAACTGTTGCTAATGAGCTGGTTGTGGTTTCTCTTCCCCAGCCTAAACCAACGTGGATTAAAACGCGGCACTATTTTCAGAAGCGCTTTCACTTGTGCGTGCTTTGCCTCCGTAGCTTTCCCTTCATTGCCACAGAAAGTTGTCCGCGAGTATAGCAGGGCACGCGTCAGAATGACGCGCGTGTCCTACCATCTGTGCGTCAATCGCGCCTGAAATCGCACGATGCGGTTCCGGCTTAACGAGCGCCGGTGCACAGCTGGCGCGCGCGAGCGAGCGATGGAGCACGTGCGCGCCGGGAGAGGAGGGAGTGACGTCACCCCTCTTCTGTATTAGGCTGACGTTCACTCTGTGTCAGGTGGTGGGTAGCTCTAATAACCTTGTTTTATTCCACACTTCAAGCGGATTTCTGCCGTCGGCGCCGCCGTCGCCATCGCCGTGAGGTTCCGTATAAAGTCTGAGGGCGTCAAAATCGTCGCCGCGCGCCGTATGTTCGAGTGAAGGCGCGCAGGGGACGCGCACCTTCACGGAGAGCAAACGCGACTTCCGCCGCGCGATAGGCCGTGGGGGTATGGGAGGGAGGAAGAGGGGGCGACGCTGTGCTGCGGCACCAAATGCGTATCTTGCAACCCGGCGCAAGGGGAAGTGGCGACGCAATCTCCCACGTGAAAGGAACAAAGCGGGAAGGTGGTACGGGAGGGGGGAGGCTTCTACTTTGCCAACAAATGCGTTCTTGTACTTTGCGCGGGTACGGGCAGTCGGTGTTGTCGCGCGCACCGTATCTTGCAAGCGATCTCCACACGGCTCTGATCCTTTGTATGCGCTGTGCTTTCGCCGCTCAGTTTCCATTGAAGCGATAGACCGCACGAACGTTCACTTGCTGCGGCGGCCGCGCTTCCCCCCGCCAGCGTTTCGACAGTGGTTGTCTGCGGTCATCGAGTGTGATGTATTCGTGTTTGCTTGTGCGTGCTGACACCACGCTTGTTAATTCAGTTAAGCCCCAACCAGACGTAGGCGCTGGAAAGCGTCCGCACGCGGCGCATCGCGCCTGGGCGCGTACGGCGTCAGGCGCGGGGATTGCGTCGCGTGTGGACACGTTCCGGCGTGTACACCTACCACTGCCAGAATTTTTACGCCCGCACTGAAAGCTGCCACCCCGTCGCCCTAGCGACGCTCCTCACGTGACCGCAGAATGCCTATGACGTGACCACGGCGAACCAGCGTGACTTCCGGAACGACTCTTCGCCCGGCGTGCAGGCAAGCCCAGGCAAGCTACGTGCTTTGTGTTCGTCGTTCCGCGCGTTTGGTAGGTGAGCATGGCAGCCGCGACGAAACGCGCAGGGACGCGCGGCAACACGTGCATCGTTTGGGTGCGCGCCCTCTTTCTCTTTCGGACGCGACGTGACGTCCAGTGAGCGCGGCGCGCGCGGACGCTTCCCAACGCGTACGTCTGGTTGGGGCTTCAGTAAGTGAATGTGTTAAGTTTATGCAGCCGATAAGACTACTATACCTACTCTTTATAGCTCTCTACTAATTTGCTATCGCAATTCGTGCTTCGCCTTTCGGGCGAAACTGCGACATTTTTATTTTAATTAGTAATGAGCGGGTACCCCTGGTATAAGTGTGACGTCACTAGTGACGTCACTTCTCGTCTTGAAGTTTCACGGGAACCTGTGCTGATGCGGTGGGTATCTAAAGTGTACGATTGTGTGCATTGGTCTATGGCAATTCAACTTTTTAATTGCTTCTAATTATTCCTGACCCTTAATTAGCTCTTTACTGTGCTCTCATGGCATATCTGTCATCAACCATAAGTAGAACCATCGATGTCTACCTGTTTTTATTTTCTTTATATTTTATTTTTAATTTCGTCCCACATCTTTGACAAACCTGAAGTCGGTCCCTAACCAGAAGTTGCTGTGCAATAAACAAGAGTGCCACTCGGTGCTCGTGCCACTAAAACATGCGTTGTAACAACAGAGTGTTTTTTTTTTTGTAAAATACGGCGTCCAGAGCTCATAAAATGCGCTACATTTTAGGCTTAGTTTGCATTTACGAGGTGTCCACGACTGCACGCTTTAAGTAAAATAAAAATTTAATTTCATGGACACCTGAGGGTTACGTACAAATAAACACGCGTGGCTTAATTATTTCCTTCGTTTACTGCACTGTTTTAGATGACGCTCAAACGCAGTACAAGATCGTTGCTATAGCCCACTGTTCTCATGAGTCGCCAGTCAGCTGATTACGAGATATTAGGTATCGGGTTGGCAGAGATTGCTGAAGCCAGTAACGCTAATTATCAATGCGTTGAACGCAGTTTCGCGGGAATGCAGATCACGGAATGAAAATAAAAATATCAAATCTCGTCAGAGAATTATTGCGAAAGCGCCCTTCATTCTGACGTACAAACATTTTCCTCACTCTTTTTAAGGTGCATTTAGAGAAGAATAACAGCCACTTGATGCAGGCACCGATGGGCTCCTTTCGTGCAGTGCAATGAAAGAAAGCTAAGTACCTTGCGTGGTTAGATTTCACCGGGCATAACCAACTAAGCACATGTATACGACTTGCATGCATCAAGCGTTTTAGGCCACAGGCAAGCTCTCAAAAATATATAATAATAATTTATTTCCCATGAAAAGAATTACATGGTGAGGTTCTGGGTAAAACGTTGCGCACAGGCGACTTGACCAACACAAAAACCCACCAAAGGCAACAAAGGGCATCGGGCGCTAACATAGATGGGTAGTACACGGATGGGTAGGTGTCAATTTACAAGCACATCTACATATGCAAACAGGAAGTAATACACTTCATTTATTAATTAGAAAAACAAGTAGCCTACGTTAACAAGGAAATATTAAATTTGTATATGAGTATTACAGATTACGTAAAGCAGTGTGTTACGGGGTTACAGAAAATATTACGTAAAACAGGAAAGAAAACATAACATAGCACTATATATTCAGTACAGCACAAACTAAAGAAAAAAAAGGAGAAAAAACTTTAAAAAGGTCATATACAGCATAGCATACGCACAGACTCAGTAAACAAGGATTATCTGGACTGAAAGTAGTTTTGTAAGTTGCATAACTACATAAGGTCTATTTCTTGTAAGGCAAGGTTATTGAGTAAAGTCGGAAGTGTATGACGAAGCATATGTGGACCATAATTTGTTCTTGAGAGCGGAATGTGTCCTAGTGTCATAGGCTGCGACATGTTTGTGTAGGCGAGCTATGTTCCGATTACCCTTTACCGCGTGATTGAGCTTCTTGCGAAACGTCAGTGCCAAATGGTGTTCGAATAGATTTTGAATTCTAAGTAGATTAAGTGTTGTGAACAGTGGCTGAGTAGGAGCAACGTACGGCTTATTAAATATCAAGCGAATTATTTTTTTCTGTGAGATTGAGAGAAAAAGCATATTAGTTTTTAAGCGGTGCCCCCATACTAGACAGTAGTAATTTAAGTGACATAATAATAAAGCGTTGTATATTAGTATTTTTATTTTGCATGGAAAATATTAAAGCAGTACACTGTGCCACCGACTTGGGAAAGTTTTCCAGCATTACTGTTACGCGCACCCAATTTTATTGTTCTGTAAATTTCTTTCTCATGATCAGGGTCTACTGTGAGTAATTGACCTAGTTTAACGTACTCCTTGGCAGACTCTAGAGGCTGACTGGCAATCCTGAATTCTCGTTCTCTTGCCAGGCTATTGAACATTATGTTTGTCTTCTTCATATTGTTCTTCAACCCCACTCTTACACTTTCTAGGTTAAGGTCCTCAATCATTTGTTGTAATTCGTCTCCATTGTTGCTGAATAGGACAATGTCATCTGCAAACCGAAGGTTGCTGAGATATTCGCCGTTGATCCTCACTCCTAAGCCTTCCCAGTCTAAGAGCTTGAATACTTCTTCTAAACATGCAGTGAATTGCATTGGAGAGATTGTGTCTCCTTGCCTGACCCCTTTCTTGATAGTTAACTTTCTTCTTTTATTGTGGAGATTCATGAAGGTAGCTGTGGAATCCTTGTAGATATTTGCCAACATATTCACGTATGTCTCCTGTACTCCTTCATTACGCAATGCCTCTATGACTGCTGGTATCTCTACTGAATCAAATGCCTTTTAACTATCTATGAAAGCCATATAGAGAGGTTGATTGTACTCCGCAAATTTCTCTATTACCTGATTTAAGACATGAATATGATCCATCATAGAATATCCCTTCCTTAAGCCAGCCTGTTCTCTTGGTTGGCTGAAGTCAAATGTTTCCCTGATTCGATTGGAAATTATCTTGGTGAATATTTTATAAAATACTGAAAACAAGCTAATTGGTCTATAATTCTTAAATTCTTTAACGTCTACCTCTTTACAATGTACAATGTTGGCGTTCTTCCAGCTTTCTGGTACACTTGAAGTCGTGAGGCATTGTGTATAAAGGGCCGCATGCTTTTGAATCATGATATCTCTGACGCAATCAAAGGGCCTCTAAATGTCGGGCATTCATTCACGCATATCAGCGTTGTCCTGAAAAGATATGAAAAGCTGAAACGCAAGATATTTTGTGCTCCTGGAGATAAGACCAATAAAGGGGATCAATAGCAGGGACAAGGAACAGAGCACCAGTATAGAAGTAGCTCAAGAGTGCTTCATATGAACAATAATTATGATTGTCTTTTACAGAATTCACTTTTGCAGTATGCCAAATGGAAAGCATTTCTTGGCGAACACTTTCCGCTTTGAATATCTATCTATCTATCTATCTATCTATCTATCTATCTATCTATCTATCTATCTATCTATCTATTTATCTATCTATCTATCTATCTATCTATCCATCTAGCCGCCTACATCTTGGTGCCCTCATGGTAGTATCGTTAACTTAGTACTTACCAAAATTAGCATACTATGACAAGAGTGTATGACGAACATATGTGATAGGTCATGACATGAATATCATGACAAGTGTGTCATGTAGGTCATGAAACAGCTGCCTACGTCTTGGTGCTCTCATGGTCGTATCGTTAACTTGGTAGGTACCAAAAGTGGCATAGTATGACAGCCTTGTATGACGAACATAAATGATAGGGCATGACAAGAATGTTATGATCATCATCAGCCTATATTGTATGTACACTGCAGGACGAAGGCCTCTCCCTGCGATCTCCATTTACCCCTGTCTTGCGCTAGCGTATTCCAACTTGCGCCTGCACATTTCCTAAATTCATCATCCCATCTGGTTTTCTGCCGACCTCGACTGTGCTTCCCTTCTCTCGGTTTGCATTCTGTAACCCTAATGGTCCGCCGGTTATCCATCCTACGCGTTACATGGCCTGCCCAGCTCCATTTGTTCTGCTTAATGTCAACTAGAATATCGGCTATCCCCGTTTATTCTTTGATCCACACCGCTCCCTTCCTGTCTCCTAACTTTAGTCCTAAGATTTTTCGTTCCATCGCTCTTTGTGCAGTCCTTAACTTGTTCTCGAGCTTCTTGACATGATCATGATCATCATCATTATCATCAGCCTATATTTTATGTCCACTGCAGGACGAAGGCCTCTCCCTGCGATCCCCAATTACCCCTGTCTTGCGCTAGCGTATTCCAACTTGCGCCTGCAAATTTCCTAACTTCATCATCCCATCTGGTTTTCTGCCGAACTCGACTGCGCTTCCCTTCTCTTGGTATCCATTCTGTAACCCTAATGGTCCACCGGTTATCCATCCTACGCATTACATGGCCTGCCCAGCTCCATTTCTTCCGCTTATTGTCAACTAGAATATCGGCTATCCCCGTTTGTTCTCTGATCCACACCGCTCTCTTCCTGTCTCTTAACGTTAGTCCTAAGATTTTTCATTCCATAGCTCTTTTTGTGGTCCTTAACTTGTTCTCGAGCTTCTTTGTTAACCCCCAAGTTTCTGCCCCATATGTTAGCACCGGAAGAATGCAATGATTGTACACTTTTCTTTTCAACGACAGTGGTAAGCTCCCAGTCAGGATTTGGTAATGCCTGCCGTATGCACTCCAACCCAATTTTATTCTTCTGTAAATTTCTTTCTCGTGATCAGGGTCCCCTGTGAGTAATTGACCTAGATAAACGTACTCCTTTACAGACTCTAGAGGCTGACTGGCGATCCTGAAATCTTGTTCCCTCTCCAGGCCATTGAACATTATCTTTGTCTTCTGCATATTCATCTTCAACCCAAATATTACACTTTCTCGATTAAGGTTCTCAATCATTTGTTGTAATTCGTCTCCATCAATACCAGGAATTAGGGACATTTCGTACAGTTTCTTTTTTTCGCCACCACGTGGCGTATCGACCTTAAAGAATTCGAAATTCCCGGTATGACGTATGCTATGACGCACAACTAAAGAAAGTGCAATAAAAAGAAACACACCCTGAATCTGTCGCTTCACCTCAGTGCTTGGAAACGAGCGCGCTTGTGTATCAGCGTTATCTCGAAGACAGCCAGCTACTTGCTCTACTTACAATGAATCTACGGTTTTGCTAGACACCTGGCCAGAAAGCTCGTCCGCACTCTGGAGAGATGTCTGGCCGAGATAACGGCTCCCGCGAAGCTTCCATTGAATATATATTTGTTTTCTTGAGCAGACTTTTTATTTGTGACCACTGTGGTCACGGTCTTGCGTATACGTCAGGCTTCTGTTTCATGGGTTTCCTATAGAACTGGCGTGATCCATTGTTTATAAAGGAAGCTTTAGCTCGGGCCTATCTTCGATGCCGGATACTCAAATACCTGTAAAATGCAGAAATGCTTTTATGAGAAAACCGCTGAACCGATTTGAATGAAATGTGTTGCATTTAAGAGGGAAAGTTAAATTGCAGAGACGGCAGCAAATAGAATTTTCGTTTAGATAGTGTAATGTTTTCAAAGAATTGCAGGATGTTCGCAAATTTGGAAAAAAAATAGAAGCATGAAGTTTACAAATCCGAAACTCACCCATTAAAAACAAATATGGCATTTCTATAAACTGCACCCGTTGGAGCATCAAAAGCGAACAAAGTTCTTTTTTTTTGCTATACCTTAAAACTTAAGTGAATTTGTTATAATGTTTGGAAGGGTTTTGCAAATGCAACATTCACAACATAGTGGTATATTTTAGGATGGTATAAGATATATGATTGCTTTCCGCTTTGGATATTATTAGGTGCAGTTTACAGAATTCCGATATCATTTTTAGCTGCTGAGGTACATAGCTCTATACGTCAAGTTTTCTTTTTCGAAATTTGACAATTCTTTAAAATTTTACGTAAAAAAAGTGGACAGCCTATAATAAAATATCCCTTTCTGCAATCACCACGCTTTTTTTTCTAAATTCAACATAACTCATCAGATTTGGTGCATTGGTTGCTCTGAGAAACTATTGCCGATTTCCTATGAATTTCGATAGGAGCCCCCCAGCTCAATGTTCCCCCTAAGTTTGAGCTTGAACAATATACTTGTTGGCAAGATACGTTTGTAAATGTGTGATCGTGGCCTAATGAGCTAGAGCACCGGCGTACTGAGCTCAACGGCAGAGGATATGTTTGTAAAGCGCCTTCGGAAGGAATAGGAGAAAAGAAAGGGATAATGCTGTTATGTTATTCAGAAGCGTGTCTGGTTGGCTAAAAACTATTAAATGCTTTGGTCATCATGCCACCTTACGTTCCATCAGCATAATTTCTATTTCATTCCGCTAGTATTGTGCTATCATTGTCAATCAATCGAGATTAGAACACCGGCGTCATGGCATGGCTATTCCGTCGTAATTATTTATCGCCATCACTTCAGAATCATCTCATTGTCGTCATGCCGCCGTCCTTATATGCCTTCGTCGTTCTATCGACATCATTCCTACCTCGTAATTCCATCGTCGTCACTGCATGCACCGTCGGCCTGCGGTCCTTGTTCTACCATCGTGAGGTAACATTGGCGAGCGATGGTCATAACAAAGCGGGTCAAACAGGGAGACAGTGTATGGCCGCATATAGCCGAATCACTTGAAACATCAGGAGAAACACTACAGATTCTAAATAAAGGTGGCTTAGCTAACACGGTGTGTTGCTTCTTGTTCGCTAGATTGTGTGAATGTTAATCGCATTAACTTCGATAATCATCTCAACATGGGTTCTGCAGGAATTCTTTCGTCTTCGCGACACTAACTCTTGTCCACATTGTTCCCAGCCTATTAACACCTTGAATTGCTAGAGGTGATCGTGCTCAGGCTTGTGACGGACGACCCGAAGTTTCATGGAGGTAGCGGTATGATTTAGACAGCGGCGCCGCCTATCGACAAGGGGAAACACATTTGGATGGGTTGGAATAGCGGCGAAAGGCACACTTCAATAGTTGCTAGACATCACAGATTCGAATCAACCTGACAAAGAGTTGGAAATATATATGTACTGTAATCGCGCTAAAGAAATTGAAAAGTATTGGATTGGTGCGAGACTCGCTGCAAAAACATTCATTAGACTGTCTCAGGTATCCGAGCTATCCTTAACGGGAATCAATCAGATGAGTTTTGAAAGAGCTCGTTACATTTTTGATGAACTGAAGACGTGCCTAGAGGCAGAGTCGACAGCAATATTTTGTTGCTGCACAAAAATATCTAGATTTTCGGCGTAATCATTTTAAAGGGGAAAAAATTAAATAAGTTTTAAAGATGTACTTAGAGTACCTCGATAAAATTGTAGCAAATAAATTCTGAAAAGTTCATTTGCAACTTTTTTGTGTCTTAAGGCACAGGGCAACTTACTACTGGTTTCCATCAATTTTCTTCGTTATATTTTCAAGCGAGTTGAATATTCTGCCGTAGGTTAATTCACAATTAGCCCAGCTAATTAAACTGATACTTTCAAGTGTATATTGTTCTTAGACAAACGCTTTAAGTCTACGCGGATGCTGCAAAATTTCTCAACATTGGGGAGGGGAATGTGAAAAACAAAATAGAAATGCAGAGCACTTTATTGCCTCAGTAAATTTTTATTTTGAATGCTATTTCCACTAGTTAAGTGGCTCGTCCCTCGTGTTCGCAGCCTTGTATATGTTTTTGTAGCACTAGGTGCGTTGTCTGTGAATTTACGTGAATAAGCAAGCAGATCATACTTTAATTTGGCGGAGAAAAAAAAACAAGGAAAGCCTACGTTGTAGATGCACAGTACAGAAACACAATTAAACAGAGTCTAAATTTGCATATATTTCTAAACAAGGATGCCGAAATTGTCGATTGAAAAATTGACATCATTATAATGAAGCCGAATAAAGCAATAAAAATGACATGTTCTGCGTGAAAATATGATGAGCGTTAGCCTTGTGGGTCAACAATTCATGTTTAATGAAAAAAAAAGCTTCTAGTAGCCGTGTATTATCGTATTCCTGAAAGCCAGTACCCAGCGTATCTAAATGTACATTCGTGCCAAAATTATTGGCTAGAGTTCTATCACGGCAGGTACATCCGAATGACTATATGAGATTCAAAAGTGAGATTAAATGGCGGGCGGCGGCGTGTACGGTAGTGTTCACCTATGTCTTCGCTATAGTATGTGCCGCGCACTTTAAATCGCGAGCATGGTGATCAACCGATGTGCTTTTCTACTACTTCATCCCTAAATGTAAGCCTGGGTTCTGCCACTCCCGGTGGTTGTTGCCAGCCTGATCCCTCCCTATTTTCCTAAGTGTCGATTGTATGGTTTGTTTTCATACCAAATATTCACATAATAATCTGTGGGTGTTCGACTAGTAATGAAATGTTTATTTCTCTCACAGTTAAATTATCAAGTAACCAGCAAGAAGGGATGCAGGGCAAAAACCTGCTTTGATGCACCTTGAAGACCGCCCGGCGGCCGTTCATCACATGACAGTATCTTCACAATAATCGAGAACTCCAGCTAGCTTGGTATAGGCAAAAGGGCTAATGGGTCGAACAGAACCGGGCCGGCCAAAGTATGGTACTTTCGGGCTCGGGCCAGGGCCGGACCTGAAAAACCGGCCCGTGCAGTGCTCTACTTCAGATAGTCTGATCAGCAGATTCCCATACTGTCACGTAGTAGTGACGCGGAAGTAAACAGCCGTAAAACAGTCGTGTATGACAAAATTGATTCCTTATTGGGCCAACATGTGCCCACAAAAGCAAGCTACACTCGAAGCACAACGAAAGCGGCGAACACAGTCGGTGATCGTCGAAATCTGATCAGCGGCGAAACACGTCGGCTTTTATACATGAGTCATCGCAGGCCCCAGAATAATCCCTGGTACCCGCATGTTTTCCAGAAAGTCGTAGATAATTCGCGTCGCTCATACAATCAGATTACATGAGCGTCGGTGACAAGAGACAACGGATAAAAGCATCGATAACGTTCGAGAAACTTCCGATACATGCAGGCGCGTCCTGTGCCAAGCGATAACGTTTAACATTTGTTAGCCGGTGAAAAGCGGTCACCGGTGAAAGATAAACATGTGTACGTGTCAATATGATTATGAAAGATTGAGTAAAACAGCTTAAGACGTAACCTGCTTCCCTGTTCAAGCAAAAGGATCCAGTCAAGTAATTTTTTCCTCTTACACTTAGAAAGTATATCTCCGGGTCGAACAGTGTCGCGATGGATTGGACTTTTCCTAGAGCATTAATATGCAAAAACATTAATTGTTGGGCTTTACGTGCCAAAACCACGATCTGATTATGAGGCACGCCGTGGTGGGGAACTCCGGATTAATTTAGTCCACCTGGGGTTCTTTAACGTTCACCCAATGCTGCATTGACATGCACATCAGAAACCGCATTCAACATAGGGCATGCCTACACCAACATTGGTAAAACTTGTTTTTACGCTGCTCTTTTACGTTAATACTTATGTATTTTAAACTTTGTTGCAGTAAGTGAAGAGCATGCCCTGCATTTCTAACTGGTATTAACATGTTATGACCAAGAGCCATCCTCTGACAGCATAAGACCTAATATTTCACTGGTGAATTATTCTTTTTATTCATCTGCCGTCGGCGTCGCCGTCGCCGTCGGCGTCGCCGTCGCCGTCGCCGTCGCCGTCGCCGTCGCCGTGAGGTTCCGTATGACGTCAATGGAGATGAAATCGTGGCCGCGCGCCGCCGAACGCTGTATGTGCGAGTGAAAGGGCGCGAGGGACGCGCTCTTTCACGGGGAGTGAACGCACGGCGGAGAACAAACGCGCGTTCTGCGCCGTGCTTCCTTAAGGGCTGCAGAAGTAGGCGTCTCTTTCCTCCTTTACAATCACCATATATGTAGAGCAAACGCGCCTTCTTCCGATGCGCGAGAGGCCGTGGGGGAGGGGGGGAAGGGGGAGGGAAGGGAGGCGACGTTTAGCTGCGGCACCAAGTGCCTATTTATATCAGAGGCTCCGGCAACAGTCACCAACGCCGCACGCATTTTCAGCGAACGCGGGCAAAATGCCGACGGCGTCGACAACAGTTCGGCGCGTTGCCGGTGCTGCTGCATGTCCAAGTTTATACAGCTGATAAATTTATTTCAACTGGCCACTTAACAAATACTTATATCTGATTTTGTTACATTTTTCTTGTGAAGCTAATGTCTACATAATTATTTATGTTTAGGAACATGCTATTAGTGACACACCATTTTTATACGCGCTTCAAGTCGGCCGCCAATAAAAAAGTGGTCGCAGTTTCACCTGAAAGGCGAAGCATCAATTGCGATAGCAAATTTGTAGAGAGCTATACGGAGTAATGATAGTAGCTTTATCAGCTGTATAAACTTGGGCATGCAGCAGCACCGGCAACACGCAGAACTAATGTCGACGCCGTCGGCGTTTTGCCCGCGTTCGCACAAAATGCGTGCGGCGTTGCTGACTGTTGCCGGAGCCTTTGATATAAATAAGCATTTGGTGCCACAGCTAAATGTCCCCTCCCTTCCCTCCCTCCCCCCCCCCCCCCACGGCCTTTCGCGCGTCGGAAGAAGGCGCGTTTGCTCTACATATATGGTGATTGTAAAGGAGGAAAGAGACGCCTACTTCTGCAGCCCTTAAGGAAGCACGGCGCAGAACGCGCGTTTGTTCTCCGCCGTGGGTTCACTCCCCGTGAAAGAGCGCGTCCCTCGCGCCCTTTCACTCGCACATACAGCGTTCGGCGGCGCGCGGCAATGATTTCATCTCCATTGACGTCATACGGAACCTCACGGCGACGGCGACGCCGACGGCAGAAATCTGCTTTTGAGTGTCCATATAATTGCTATCGCAATAAAACCTTGCACTCGGCCGCGCAACGCTTGAAACAGCGA
Organism: Dermacentor silvarum; assembly: GCF_013339745.2. Classification (NCBI taxonomy): domain Eukaryota; kingdom Metazoa; phylum Arthropoda; class Arachnida; order Ixodida; family Ixodidae; genus Dermacentor; species Dermacentor silvarum. The sequence goes on from NC_051157.2 coordinate 135,492,029, forward strand.
AGCTGTGTGATCGTAGCCCAGCATTTTCCGGAAGTGTGCGCAAACTTTTCATCTTATTACTCATGTAGATGATAATTTCTTTTCGCGCATCTCGCATTTACGGCCGACACTGCGTGTTGCACAGCGCAGCTTGCAACACCGACACCGCGTTACAATACCGACACCGCGTTCCAGGAGACCGGCTCCGTGAATGCGTCGCTCTCTCTCTCTCTATCGCTCTCATAGCACGCAAAACCTCTTCACTGCGCAGAGCACGAGCGTACAAACGCGCCAGCTGTGGACGAATACGACGACGCTCGAACGCAATCGTATGGTTCGCATAAATACAAGTCCTGGCAGCAATTCATTCGGGCGCACAAAGCAAACAACTGCTGCCACACATCGTTGCTACGGAGGTCGGTGCTATGGTTCGGAAATGTATGCGGCTGTTGTTAAACCTTAAGCTCTCGTATCCAGTAAGGGTACCGAGCTTCGGCTCTTCAAGACTGTTTATGCTTCTAGAGAAGAAACGCTTTTGGCCTGGTCGTGAGATGCGTAGGACAGATAAGCTGTGGTGTATTATAATTACAGTACGGGTGCCACGGGAAGGAAGGCGCAGTCGAGGATGGCAGGGAAGTAGGCGGTATGATGAAATTATTCAAATTTGCACGCATACGATGGTGTCAGATGGCGCAAGACAGCAGTGATTTGAGACCTCGGTTCTGCACATGACCTACTGGAACTCCAGACCTGCACATATATCCGGCTTCTATGGGAGCCGCTTGCGCCCACTCTTGTTCAACCCATGGCCATAGGCGGCGCTTTTATAACCTGTTCATCTGCTACTTGGCGGGCGGCTGGGCGGAGTTCGAATATGTGCGCCTTCTCTTCTGTTGCTTAGTGCTAGCATATGTGATAATTTCTCGCGAAGACAACAGCTAGTATGTCAAAATTGTTTATATGTACTCAATGTGGTGCTATGTAATAACGTGTAAAATAGTACACGAATTCTTTCTAGGTTTGCCATTATGCAGAAATTTCTCGCCACTCGGCACTACCAAAAAAAAAAAATTGATTGAGTGATTGTTTACGTGTTTGTTCGGCCCGTCAAATATGCGTCGCAAAGCTTGTGTGAAACTGAAAACTGATGCTAGATTCCTTGCTTTGTTCTGACTTACATGATGGCACACAGCAGTATACCACAATACATGTGATCGTTTACGTTATCCCATCTGTAATTTACTCAAGCAAGCTGCATGCAGCCAAGGCTTAAGTTACATGCCTTCTACAGCGTGTGCAGATTCAAGCAGTCTGTGTGTGGTCTGCGTATACATATCGTCTGCGTGATTCTTTTAACTTTCCTAGTTCACATCAATATATAAAGTTCTTTATTCTTGTATTTTATTATTACTCCGTTGCACTATATTCTATTCTATGAATCTTCTGGTAATGAGGTTTTTTCCCCTACTGCGAAGGCAACGGGAGCAAATGTTATCGTCGGCCAGCTGTACTCGTTGTTTTCCGTTCTTACACCGCTCTTCCTACTCTATTTCGTGATTGAAATGAGAAGCAATCATTCGTAAATTTAGTTTCCTTTTTTTATTTTGGTGAATTTATGCATTTATAAACAATGTAAACGCTTTGTGGCTGCCGAAATAGCGGCACGAACCCTGGAACAGATCGCAGAAGTAGACGACAGCGATCAGGTTATAGCTAGCGCCACCCTGTTCGGACGTTCTATCCCTAGCGGCAAAAGGGGTGAACTAGACCAGGCGTACTGGAGCAGGGAGATCTGTGCAGGTCTGGAGTTCAGTAGGTTGTGGTTCTGCAGTGGACCTAAAATAGACTGATAACAGCACTCTTTCAGCCTGATGACTTGGTAGATCAAGGAGCACACATATAGCTCGCGATGCCTTACTGCGCGAACTATCTCTGTTAGCAACACGTAGTAAAGGATTGATAAGAAATGCCACAGATCCAACGTGCCCTGTTGGATGTATACTATGCGATGAAAGTTACGCGGCAATGTTCACGCGCACCTTGTCATCTGACTCAAGGAGGCCCCGAACGATGAGCTCTGCAATGTAATGCACCTTTGAACGCAACCAGTGTTATAGGGGCTGAAAGAGAGAAGCTGGTTTTCTGCGCCATTTGTTTCAAGTACCCGACCTCCCTTTGAAGGTGCAGATGCGACTGCCCACGCGGTTGCCAGGCGGCGCAACCCATGTGCACCGTGAAAGGCCCGTTAGATTCACCTGCACCACTGCGAACCCGTTCAGTGCTGTTCACGTGATGTCCAGCACTTTTGCAGCTCGATTTACGTGGGGTAGGCACAGCGCGACATTCTAAACCAAGGTGCAGACTCGCTGCACGCGTTATGTCTTATCCGAATAATGTAAACGGAGTGCCTAAGTTTGAGAGGTCCTGAACTGTGGTATGACCGGCTTCTGTGGCGTAACTACACCCGCGCTTGCGTAGACACGGCAGACGCATATAAGAGGGGTTTTAACGGCGCTTGCGCATGTGTGTTGTGTCATCTGTTGCGCTGCTGCGCTGTTGCCTCGCACGTGAACGTCTATAATTAGTGCGAGCCATCGTATCCTAGACGGCGCCGCCGTCCCGCAGACGAGTGCGAGCTGTTCGACGAGACAGCAGCAGCAGGCGGTAGCCACGGTAAGCAAGAAAGGCAAAGGGCGATTGGCAAAGAAAGGTTAGTAACTAATCCCGGTTAGCTACCCTGCTCTGGTGGCGAGAGGAATGAGAGGAGAAAGAAAAATGAGGGGATAGGCTATAGTTTATGCATGATCTGGACAGAATAACTAGAATGTGCAGCCTCGTCGCAAATACGGTAATCCAGTCCGGTCAACTTTGAAAACCCAAGCCGTGCTCTTTAAACTCACTGATGATGTGCTAACTATGGTCACCGAACCTCACTCTCAGAAAATGGTCTTCTATTTAACTAGGGCACTGGTTTGGGCGACTTGGTAACACAAGCGCTACCATAAGCGCTTGTGTGACTTGACAATGACATGCGCTAGCGCTTGCGAAGTATCCTGTATACGTTTCCAGTTTTCGCGCAAAAGCCTGCATCATAGTGTTTTATTTACCTGTTTGAGACCTAGTACCAGGTAACCTTCTAAGGCACAGAAATAAGTTTGTAAGTGGCGTTCTTGTTTTCGGCTAGTAATATCAGCTATATCTACGAAATAAATAAAATTAACTGAACATACCACATTGTTCTGACTTCACCGAATACGCACGTGTTCTTGGCTTGTGTAACTTAGAGTCATACAGAGGCAATAGCACACTAGGAGAACAAGCTCACAGTTTCTTCCATGAGAAATCACGTCAAGTGCTGCAAAAATCTCCCAAAAATGTTAGGTTTCTCACTCAACAGCTAAACATCATTGTTCAAGGCAACATGGCCAAGAAACTGCGAAACGTAAGTGTTCTCAACACTCCTTCCTATTACACTCGTTAGTGTTCGGCTTTGAAGATCATCTATCTCATTGAGCTGCTCCACCACACGTGTGCAATTATTTTATGATACAGCTTGGTCATCGTGCTAGGTTCCTCTAGTGCCTTTTCTTTCTCGTGTTCTGATACTTCTGCAACTAACGAAATCAAGCAATAACTAATATGCCCAGAAACACGCCTCGGAGATCAAGCACCTCCTGATGGTGTCATTCCGCAAGGTTTCCCTGTCACTGATCGTGACGCCTTTTGAAATTACCGCAGGGCATCGCTCTCAAAACAGCATATTCTGAAGAAAAAAAACGACCTAACGACGAAGCAAAGAAAGACTCCTGTTATTTTGCCTAACATAAACACAGCAAGACATGAAGCCAAGTTATACCGTTTCCGAAGAAAGATATCTTAAGAACACTCATTATGTTTATTATTGTTTACGGCCACTAGACGAGCGTCCTCTATGCTACAGTGCTACCAGAAATACTTGAGTGCTGCATGAGAAATAACGCGTTCGTGCTTACTCCCCGAACGTATAGGGTAAGTATTGTTCAGTCCTAGAGGAACAGCGAACATCCTTACGAACACGCAAGAAGAGGCACGTTCGATACACTTCGAATACTCAAATTAGTGCGCCCGTCAATGTTTGTTCGAGCGTGAGCCCCGAAGACAAATACGCAGCGTCTTCACTGCCGCTCTTATCAATCTCACAAGGCACCGCCAGGGAGCAGTGTACACAAAACGGAGCATATCGATGATGCGTTCGAGGCTGCTGATATACTGCCGGCTCCACGCGAGAATGCGTCGTCGCTACCGAGGTCGTGTTGACACGCTCGGGGAAGTTCTGTTTGGAATCGTATTTTTCGTCAATGGATAAGTAGGGCTTCATTAACGCCCTCTCGTGTACGGAACAGACTGCATGCGTTGGGAGCTCATCGATGGCGCCTTTGTGCTTGGCATGACTGCTGCGGCGTGATGGAGAGCGTGCTTCTCATCCCACATAACCCGACAAGTCCCGGACAACTTGGAAGGCTTTACGAGGTAAATTTCGGAAGGAAAGAAAAAAAGAAAACCTAAACACGCACTGTTCGACCTGTTTAGAGAAAGCACGTGCAAGCGCTCTGTGTACTTGCGTTTGCAGAGCGCTCTCCGCTGAAGAGGGTTAAACTTAGGAAAGTATGAGGAAGGGGAGGGGACGTTCTAATGGTGTTTGCCAAACTGTGTGGATCAATTTAAGGAATCTTCCCTATAGGATAATGCTTCTTACGTAATTAAAAATTTCAATGAAGCGCCATACGTGACATCAGTGACAGCGCACGAATACTGAACCATTACCCTTTCTACTTGGCTTCTGTGCGATCAGGTGTTGGAAATGCAACTGAGTTTTTGCTGACGCACTATGCTGCACTCACGCTGGGTTGAATCATGTGGATTTAAGACGTGTTACCAATTTCGCGGACCGCAGCTGCAACTGTCCGCACGTGTTACCGGCACTTCGAGATGTACGGCTTTCCTCGAGGATACAGAAATTTGCTCATCCGCCGGCGTTGTGTCGCTAACCTTTAAAGAAAAGGCTTCAACCCCGCAACGTCGGCAAGAGTGTGTCACGCACCCCGTGATCAAGGTGCCAACGCCGGGCCAAATTCCTAAGCCGACTTATCAGCTTCTGAAAATCACCCCACGAAAGCAAGGACAATTAAGTTCGCTGGAGCACCCCCTGGTGCGCCAGTGAACGCCGGTTGTGGTCCAAAGACGGTTCATGGGCCTAGAGTTGTCAAAACACAACAAAACATATTCTTCAAATAAGGCAGTTAGATACACACTTACACGCTTCGGCTAGACACATCACAATACAATTATGATGGGTATTACCAAAGGAAAATAATTAACGACAAGCACTAAGAGCCCAACACGTACAGGACAGAATCAATAGGAACACAAAGTGCCCACTCGTATTCACCCGTGCTGGTCTTGAGCCAGACGACCTTGGCATAGCTCGCGGTTAATCTCGAAGAAGAGACTTCTTCCGGAAATACAGACGCTCGAGGAACTCGTCGGTTAGCTTGCCAAAGAATCCCCTTCTGTCACAGACGGTCAGTCTTCACGTCATATCTCTTCACCGGCGTGGTCTGATCCCCCTTCTGATTCCCGTACGGCGATTTTATTGCTCGATAGGGGAACAGCGCAAAAAAAAACACACGAAGACAAGAAGGGAGCTTTCATTGCCTTCGACGGCGCATGTAGAACCTTCTGACGGAGTCGTGCTCCCATAGCATGAACAACGGCTGGGAATCTTCTAGACATTTCTCGTGTTTTCGACCGTGGCCGTCGGAGCGTCGTCGAGGAGGCTGGTGACTCATCCGTAGGCTCAAGCCGGGTTGTCGTCCTCAGTCTCTCTCTCTGCCTCGCCGGGTGACCGGGTGTTTCGGCGCACGCGCTCTCTTTCTCTCGTTATCGTAACCTTCGCCCATCTTGTCGAAGCTTCTAGTCTTCGTTGATCGTGTCGGTTGTCTGTGGCGTATGCGCTCTCTTCATCTCTCGAAGCTGACGCGGGGCCATCTTGTTTCGTTGCTGGCTTGATGCGCGGCGTGCGTTAGATTATGCGCTCTTTTGGGACAGGGTGAGTACCACCCGCCGTGGTAGCTCAGTTAGCTAAGGCGTTGCGCTGCTGAGCAAGAGGTCACGGGATTGAATCCCGGCCACGGTGGCCGTATTTCGATGGAGGCGAATTGCAAAAACGCCCTGTTCGGGCGTTGTAGTGCACGTTAAAAAACGCCAGGTGGTCAAAATTAATCCGGAGCCTTCCACTACAGCGTGCCTCATAATCAGAACTGGTTTTGGCACATACAACCTCACAAAGAAGAAGAGTGAGTACAACTCATTAAACAATGATAAAGGAAGTAGCGCCACTTCCTGTCTTAGTAATTTTCGCGCCTAGTATCTACACATATTACCCCAACTGGCACGGGAACTTCAGCCCACTCTATCGCCAACGTGTCGATAAGTGAAAGTGAATGGCCACGCACTTGCTTATATACACAACACTACACCGATAGCTCAAGAATGGCGGAAGCTGAATGTTTCGTGACGGTTCACAATAGTAAGCGAGTTAGTAGCAATAATACATCTTTGCTACAATGTATTACCAAGGTAAATATACCTGGTAACGAAGCTTCCATAGAAGCCCATACGTTCAAAACATGGCGGTTCATCGGCGGTTCATGGGGCTTAGTGCCAACTGTGTGAGGAGGGAACACTTACGCTCAAAAAAAAAAAAATAATGTGACGTAATATCCGTTAATAACAGAAGTGACGTCATTTTGTTCTCAAAGGCGCGAAATTTGTTTTCGGGGGCCTTTCGTTAGAGCTGTGTATTCAAATACCCCGTCATTCGACGATGGGCGTTTCCAGCTTTCAGCGCAGAAAGCGATGCAGGAAAAGTTCAGCCGTACGGGTGTTGAAATCGCATCGCTGCACAGAACATTCCTTCTTTGGAGGCCGACGAACGCTTTGGGCGTAGCGTTCTCGTCCGTTCGTTCAACGCCAAGACCGTCGGCCAGTGCTGCCCCATGAAAATAACTAAAGTATGCTATTATCTGGCGGTCGTATCTCACTACTTTTGACTGAACAGGTTAAGAAACAAAAAGTCACAGGCCTGCGCGGCACACGCAGCACAGTCACAGCGTAAGCTGGCGGAGCGGCTCAAGGGTAGCACCAATTTCGGCACTACGCACACCAGGGTCTTCGCGAGTAAGTCTCTTCGCCTCGTTTTGACGAGAGTGATCTGAACTGTCCGCCCGCTGTCGATGGCTAGCTGCGCACGATGCGTTTGCGTGCACGTTAACTAGATGGCACCGCCATACTAGCGGACACTATGAATCGTGTTTTTTTTTCTTTTTTTGAGCGCCTCGTTTGAATGGCATCTCGTAGTCTGCGCCTTAACTATATGGCACCAGCATACTGGCGGAGGCTCGGATCGTCTGCGTCTGCGTTTATAGGTGCTTTTATTGCGATAGCAATTATATGGACACTCAAAAGCAGATTTCTGCCGTCGGCGTCGCCGTCGCCGTCGGCGTCGCCGTAGCCGTCGCCGTCGCCGTCGCCGTGAGGTTCCGTATGACGTCATTTGGAGATGAAATCGTCGCCGCGCGCCGAACGCTGTATGTGCGAGTGAAAGGGCGCGAGGGGCGCGTCTTTCACGGGGAGTGAACGCACGGCGGAGAACAAACGCGCGTTCTGCGCCGTGCTCGCTTAAGGGCTGCAGAAGTAGGCGTCTCTTTTCTCCTTTACAATCACCATATATGTAGAGCAAACGCGCCTTCTTCGGACGCGCGAGAGGCCGTGGGGGAGGGGGAGGGAAGGGAGGCGACGTTTAGCTGCGGCACCAAGTGCCTATTTATATCAGAGGCTCCAGCAACAGTCACCAACGCCGCACGCATTTTGAGCTAACGCGGGCAAAACGCCGATGGCGTCGACAACAGTTCTGCGTGTTGTTGCTACCAAAGCCGCTCACCTTACTTCGTATGACATTGCTGTGTTGCTATCGCATTCATTGCTTCGCCCTTAGGGCGAAACTGTGACATTTTTTTTTTCGCTATCATAAGCGCTTGCGTGGCTCAGTGGTAAAGTATCCGACTCGCGCGCAGTGTTCCTCGGTTCGATCCCGGCGGAGACCGGGTACTTTTTTCGCATTTCCCGCCATAGCAGTTAAGCGGTGGGGGCGGCGGCGGCGGCATCATCGCGACCCGAAACCACTATTGGAATGAGCCCATAACAGCTTACGCTGTAATAAGTCTACCCACGTCACCAAGTTCAGATAAACGTCGAGAAGCAAAAAAAAAGAAGCACATTTGAGGGGGCCAATTGTAGAACTTTACGAGCGCACCTTTCTGCACACTTCAAGAGCTGCATTGCATTCGTTGATAATGTTCAAGTAAAATAAAGTTGTTGTTCTCTCGCCATGCGTATATAAAATTGATTAGTATTTAATTTTCATTAAATGAATCTAACTGTGTCTCGCTTTAATTAAAAAACGCTTTTTTTATTCCCAATGTTTATTCCCTCCAAACATAGTCGCACTTTAATCGCTGCTTCCATAACTACCCTTGCTGATGTCGGTGACAATTCGTTGTGAACCGCTGTTCGCCCAAAGCATCGCGACCTATTTGGATCAACCTTAATATTACAATGTACAAATGAGCTACCTTTCAAGCTTTGTGCGCAGCAAGAACAAATATATCGGAACTGAGCACACGTGCGAGCGATCAGGCAGAAAATAAACTGTGAGATCATGACCGCCCGGGGAAGTTCACTCTTTACTGAATCTGAAACGGGACAAGCCGCTGCTTAGAAGTACTTGCTGAATAAAGAACGAAAAGCTAAACACCCTGATACGACTTCAATTCATAAGCGGAAAGTTTGGATAGCTCGGAATACATACTCGTATTTTGCCCCGATTTTAGAACGAGCACCATATACGCTGCTCGCGCCATTTGGACATAGCTAAATCAGCTCCGAAAGCGCTTTTGCATGTACTCTGAAGCTGTGACCAAAGCTTAGTTTCGTCCACCTAGTCACAGTCTCTGATATCTCACGAAACAGAGATTTGCTAAGCCCCAGCGGTGTCACACACATCCATTGTAAGTGCGGGGGCAACGGAAGTAGCTGAGGCAAGCAATGGACGCGTCGCCACGTGATCAAACGTGGCAGCACCCATGGGTTTGCCGCGAAAACGGTCAATACGGTATCGGTGGACACGCTCGCCGCGTGTAATAATAATGACGTCATCGACTACTGGGGGAAGGCACACGCTACCATGGCGCCATTTCGTAGTCGGTCGCCGCCGTGGAGCACGTCTTGAGCGTCGCTCCGCTTTCCTTCTCACCCTTTCGTCATACTCTCCTCCTCCGGACTCCTCGTCGCTGTCGCCATCTTTCACCCTCCGCTGCGCTCCACATTCGCTCTGTTTTGCTGCGATAGCAATTATATGGACACTCCAAGCGAATTCTTGCCGTCGTCGCCGCCGTGAGGTTCCTTTTGTATATTTAGGTACATGTATGCTATGTGCCACGCCATCATGCCGTATATGTGGGTCATATTGCCACACCATTCTATCACTAAAGTAGCTCATACCAGCTCTTACATAATTCTTCTGTGTTGTGATTCTCCTGGCAGCATGTTTTTGTGTAGTTACAAATAAAACGGAGACATATTCGTATATGTATGATACTTGCTGCATCTGTGCATGCGATGAAAAGTGGGCCGATCCTGGCGATTGGGCAGAAAGGGTCCAAGCTCATTGGCACATCCCAGGGACAAAAATGAAAGAAGGAAAGAGAAGGAGAAAGACCGAGAGAAAGTGAGAAAGAGAGAAAGAAATAGCAAATCATCACGAACGTCAGAGAAAAAGAGAAATAGAGAGGGAGATAAAGAAAGATAGAGAAAGAAAGATAGAGAGAGGAAGAAAGGAAGAAAATTACCACGAAGGTCACACAAACAAAGAAAGAGAGAGAAAGGAAGAGATATAGAAAGAGAAAGAAATAAAGAGAGAAAGAGAGAAGGACAGAGAAAGAGAGGAAGAAAGAGAGAGAAAGACAGAAAATCACCCCGAAGGTCAGAGAAACAAAGAAAGAGAGGAAGAGAGAACGAAATCAAGAGAGCGAGATTGGGAGATAAAGAGAGACCGAAAGAAAGATAGCGAGAGACAGAAAGAGAGAGAGAAAGAAAGAAAACCATGAAGGACAGATACACAGACGACAAGCTTCGCTTACCCCCATTTTCTCGACGGGAGAAGGGTGGTGATTTTTTTTTTACAGAGAAGTTGTTACAACCTCGCTCTAATGATCAGTTCGTCATCCGTAGCTTCGCGGAGCTCGAGGATAGAGAGCTGAGGGAGAGTGAAAGCAGAGAATAAAAATAGCATGGAGCAGCATAGCGGAGGTGAGGTGGAGAGGAGGAGTGAGGCAGGTGGTAGTGGGACGCGTAGAGCTGCTGCCGACGCCGACCGCGTTCGCGCTGAACACGCCCGGTGTCGATAATGTTGATGATTTAAATGGCATCCCGTTTGAAACGGGGCGGCAACAAACAGTCACCTAGCCTGCTTGATTTATTCTGGTATACTATACATGTTCGTTATCTAGCATTTTTGTATACCTTTAATTAATATATTTTCTGTTTAAAAAAATGACCGTGTACCTGTACTTTTGATTTCAAGATATCTGGGACGGTATTCTGTAAGAGTTTACCGAGTGGACTGTCCATTTCGACTGTCGCTGATTGGCTGCTGCTTGACGTGCAGGAAGGAGACTGGCTGGTACCTTCCTGCACATCAAGCAGCAGCCATTCAGCGACAGCCGAAATAGACAGTCCACTATGTAGACTCTTACAGAATACCGGTCCAGGTCGTATCAATTTTTTCGCTGCCTTTTTTCACGAGTACTCTAATCGTCTCTTGCTTATCTCTACGGCTGATCTGTTGACGTTTCCCTCCACTTGAAGCCCAAGCGCTTCTGGAAGTTGTATGTTACCTACGGTTCTAGCTAGGTCAATCCTGTCGCATTTAATTAGGATGTGCTGAGTGGTCTTTGGATCTTTACTGCAGCGTACACATGTCTCATCTAGTGCCGAATATTTTCTCCGGTATGTTTTGGTCCTTAGGCAACTGGCTCGAGCCTCAAATAGCAAGGCACTACCCTTTGTGTTATCGTGCAGATTTTCCCTTCCAATTTCATTCTTCTCATTTTGTAAATCTCCTTGGTACCTGTTTGTTTCCATTCTTTGCATCCAATGCACTGTCTCTATCTCTCTCACTTTCTTTCTAATGACTCCTGGTTGTCTATTTACAGTTTCGATTATGCTGTAATTGGTTGCCAACTTCCTGACCTCTTCCTCCATTTTGTGTCCACGCTTTTCATGTACAACAGATACTTGTGCACTTTAGTCACCCATTTATTTTCATACATATTCCTGAGCCTTTCTTCAAAACTAATTTTGCTCTGTGCTTCTCTGACTTCAAAAGACGCCCAACCCATGTCACCATGCACTGCCTCATTTGTCGTATTACCGTGTGCTCCCAAAGCCAACCGGCCGGCCTACTGATCTTTGGTTAACTTCCAAACCCGACAAGATATCCGATTTGAAGCATAGAATGGCATTTGAGAACCTCAACGCTGGCACCATTACTCCTTTCCAGATTCCACGCACCACCTCATACTTATTGTGGCCCCACAGTGCTCTGTGTTTATTATGCTGCATTCCGCTTCCCCTTTATTTTCAGATTATCTTGGTGGTTGCTTGAGTAATTCTTTCCGTCGTTTATGTGTACGGCCGAGGTACTTAGATTGCTTCACTATGGGTATTACTTGCTGTTGAATTGACACCATGAAGTTACTCGTATCTTCATTAAAGATCATAATTCCTGAGTTCTCTGTACTAAACTTAAGGCCTAGATTTATCTTGGCGTTGCCACATATATTCGCACGTATCTGTAAATCTGTTTTATTGTCCGCTAGTATAGCCCAATGTCGTCTGCGTACATGATTCCAGGGAACTTCTGTTGCACTAGTTGTCCATTACGCATGTAGGATAAATCAAACCTAATTCGCTGTTTTCCAGTCGTCTTTCTACAAACTTTAACGTAAAGCGTGAACAACAATGGAGACAGAGGACATCCTTGCTTCAATCCTTGGTGAATTCCCACCATTACATTACCTTTTCGACCTTCCATACAACTTGTACTTGGTTGTCTCTATGTATCTCCCTCAGCAGCTCCATGAAATCGTCATCTATGCCTTCGTGCTTAAGAATATCCCATAACAATTCCCTGTCTACGTGTCATAAGCGCCTTTAATATCTAGAAATGCTATCGATAAAGGTCTGTTCTGAGCTACTGAAATCTCTATGCACTGAGTTAGTACAAACATATATCCTATAAGCGTCTGCCGGGCCTGAACCGATTCTGCAGTTTCCCCAATACATTGTTTTTCTCCACCCTCTTC
>NC_051157.2:135504571-135571591 GCF_013339745.2 Dermacentor silvarum
TAGTGAAAGGACGTGTTTGCAGGCGCCTGAACTAGATGGTGCCAAAATACTGGTGGTGGGCGCCCTAAAGATCCCATAGTGGTCAAAATTAATCCGGGGCGTGCCTCATAATCAAATCGTGGTTTCGGCATGTTAAACCCCAGAATTCAGTTTAGGACAGCACCGCAGACCATCATCATCATCAGCCCATTTTTGGGTCCACTGCAGGACGAAGGCTTTTCCCTGCGATCTCCAATTACCCCTGTCTTGCGCTAGCTGATTCCAACTTGCGCCTGCAAATTTCCTAACTTGATCACCCCGCCTACTTTTCTGCCGTACTCTACTGCGCTTCCCTTCTCTTGGTACCCATTCTGTAACTCTAATCATCCACCGGTTATCCATCGCACGCATTACATGGTTTGCCCAGCTCATTTTTTTCTATTAATGTCAATTAGAATATCGGCTGTCCCCGTATGCTCTCTGATCCACACTGCTCACTTCCTGTCTCCTAATGTTAGGCCTGTAAAGGCGTTTATTAGACACCAGCCGTTTGGGCTGTCCTTTGTTTGAAGGTCCGAGCTCTAAGCACGAGCGGCGTTTCTCGAGGAAAGCGCAGGAGGGATCGACCCACTAGAAATGGCTGGAGAGCGTGACCCGCTATGGCGTTCGTATTCTTCCTTACAATCACCCCCGGGAGCGAAGAGGGAGCCGTCGGGCGACCTAACAGCTGGTCACTATGAGAAGGTCATAGTAGGCCTTGAGGCGCTCGACGTTGACAGTGTCGCGTCCACGATGGCGCATGTCCGCGGAAGGTTCAACTGGTTCGATCACGTAGTTGACGGGAAATGTGCGTTCGACAATACGGTAGGGGCCCTCGTACTTGGGCACTAGTGTGGATGAGAGACCAGGCGTAGCGGAAGGAATCGAGAGCCACACAAGCGCTCCAGGAAGAAGGTGGGTGCAGACGTGGTGTCACCGCTTGTGCTCCTCTGCCGCTCTTGGTCATTGGATGTAAAGACCCGTGCGAGATCGCGGCACTCTTCAGCATGTCTTGCCGTGTCAGAAATGGGCGCACATTCAGATGCATCCGGTCGGTACGGTAGAATTGTGTCGATGGTGTGCGATGGTTGCTGACCATAGAGTAAGAAAAAAGGTGAAAAGCCAGTTGTGCTCTGAGTGGCAGTGTTATACGCGTAAGCTACAAATGGCAGAATGACGTCCCAATCAGTGTGGCCGGAGGCGACGTACATAGCAAGCATGCCCCCGAGCGTACGGTTGAAGCGTTCTGTAAGGCCATTGGTTTGGGGGTGGTACGCCGCAGTTGTGCGATGAACAACGTGGCACTCCTTGAGAATGACTTCAACTACTTCGGACAAGAAGACACGCCCACGATGACTGAGTAGTGCCTGAGGTGGCCCATGTCGCAGGATGAATCGTCGAAGCAGGAAGCAGGCAACATCGCGCGCTGTAGCTGCCGGTAGGGCGGCTGTTTCGGCGTAGCGCGTCAGGTGGTCGACGGCCACAATGGCCCAGCGATTTGCAGCCGACGTCAACGGAAGGGGCCCATACAAATCGATGCCGACGCGTCCAAACGGCCGGGTAGGGCAAGGTAAAGGTTGCAGACCGGCTGGCGAAAGGCGGGGTGAAGATTTCCGGCGCTGGCAATCGGGACAAGAGCGAACAAAGCTGTGAACGTAGCTGTACATCCCGCGCCAGTAATACCGCTGTTGAAGGCGCTGGTAAGTCTTGAAAACTCCGGAGTGTGCACACTGTGGATCAGCATGGAAAGCTGCGCATACTTCGGAACGCAGACTGCGGGGTACCACTAACAACCACTGGCGCCCGTCGGGGTTATAATTGCGTCGGTGCAGCAGGTTGTCGCGAATGGCAAAATGACGTGCTTGGCGACGCAACGTGCGAGTGCTTGGTTGTACCGACGAACTAGAAAGCAAGTCTATAAGGGAGGCAATCCAATGGCCCTTGCGTTGCTCAGAAGTGATGGTGTTAAGGTCGAGCGAAGAAACAATAATCTCAGATAGTGAGGAGCAGGCATTGTCAGGCAAGGAAGAGCGCGAGACGGCGTCGGCGTCAGAATGCTGGCGTCCGTTGCGGTACAGCACCCGTACATCGTAGTCCTGCAGGCGAAGTGCCCATCGAGCAAGACTGCCCGAGGGGTCCTTCAAGGATGACAGTCAACATAGTGAATGGTAGTCCGTGACTACGTCAAATGGACGACCATATAAAAAGGCCGGAACTTAGTCAGAGCCCAGATGATGGCCAAGCATTCTTTTTCCGTCACAGTGTAATTTGTCTCAGCTTTCGTGAACGTACGACTTGCATAAGCGACGACATATTCAGGAAACCCTTGTTTGCGTTGGGCAAGAACAGCACCGAGGCCGACGCCGCTGGCATCTGTGTGCATCTCAGTAGGAGCTGTCGGGTCGAAGTGGCGCAAAATTGGAGGAGACGTAAGTAGATACCGGAGCTTCCTGAAAGCTTCATCGCACTGGGATGACCACGAAGTGAGGGGCCCGTTGCGTGACAGAACTTTCGTCAGGGGTGAGGATGATGGCGGCGAAATTGCGAATAAAGCGTCTGAAGTACGAACACAGACCAATGAAACTGCGCAATTCTTTGACAGACGTTGGCTTAGGGAATTCGGCGACGGCCCGAAGTTTGGCTGGATCTGGGAGTATCCCATCCTTGGATACGACGTAACCGAGGATTGTCAGCTGCCGAGCAGCAAATCGGCACTTCTTTAGGTTTAGTTGTAGGCCAGCGTTTGTTAAGCACGTCAAAACACACCGTAGGCGTTGAAGGTGTGTTGTGAAGTCCGGCGCAAAAACAACAACGTCGTCAAAATAGCACAAGCATGTGTGCCACTTCAAGCCGTGCAGAACTGTGTCCATCATGCGCTCAAAAGTTGCGGGCGCATTACAAAGTCCAAAAGGCATTACGTTAAATTCGTATAAGCCGTCGGGTGTTACAAAAGCTGTCTTTGGCCGATCGGCGTCGGCCATGGGTACTTGCCAGTTCCTTGAGCGCAGATAAGACGAAAATAATTCTGCGCCCTGTAGACTGTCAATAGTGTCATCTATGCGAGGGAGAGGGTACACGTCCTTGTGTGCGATCTTGTTGAGGCGCCGGTAGTCGACACAGAACCGCCCAGAACCATCTTTCTTCGTAACGAGGACGACAGGGGATGCCCATGGATTGTTGGAAGGTCGTATCACCTCGCGGTGAAGCATGTCGTTCCCTATAGATAAAATCTTCGCCGCGCGCCGTATGCCCGAGCGGAAGCGTGCGGGGACGCGCGCTGTCACGGAGAGCGAACGTACTCAATCTCCCACGCGCAAGGAAGGAAGCGGGAAGCCAGCGCCGGAGGGAGCGCGGGGGGGGGGGGGGGGGGGCGCACTTCTACTCTGCCAACAAACGCGCTCGTCGCTCCGCCCGCACCGTCTCTTATCTCCCCACGGCTCTGACCTTTATGCGCCGTGCATTCGCCGCTCAGTTTCCGTTGAAGCGATAGACCGCACGTACTTTCGCCGCTGCGGCATTTGCGCTTGCTGCCAGCGTTTTGACAGTCCTTGTCTGCAGTCATTCAGTGTAATTTATTCATGTTTGTTTGTGCGCGCTCACACCACGCTTGTTCATTCAGTTAGTAATAGTCGGGCCACATTTTCCAACCCACGCTACACATGCAATGTTGCCCGGATCGGCAGTGCAGCGCTACAGGTGTGTCCCTTCGCACGCGCTGCCCACGGGAAGCGCTTCTCATCAACACCACCGTTTCACACGCGCCTTCTCGTGGTCATCGAGTCTCTCTTCATGTCGGTCCACTTACGCCGCAGCACACCTGCTTACTTAATCAGCTGATGTTTACTACAATTCATATTGCTACCAAAGCCGCTCACCTTACTTCGTATGACATTGCTGTGTTGCTATCGCACTCATTGCTACGCCCTTAGGGCGAAACTGTGACATTTTTTTTGTGCCATCTCTCTTTGTGCGCTACTTAGCTCCGCAGATATATGACGATAGGAATGTTCGGTCAAACACACCAGACACACACACACACACACACACACACACACACACATATATATATATATATATATATATATATATATATATCCTGACTGGGTGATTATTGACTGAATGGGTTACCGGAGTGAAATGTAGGTGATTTCTCGTAGTGTATGGATGAAGGGACAAAGTACTTCATAAAGGAATTTAATGTCCGAATTTTCATGCAGAGGAGGGTCACGCCGATCCTTTTTTTAACGAAAATACAACCTTCACTTTATCGAATACTCTACTACGGAACACTGGACTGCTGCCTTCGAGTCGCAAAAGGTGGATCATGGCTATGATGATTTGTGGTCCAATAAACACCACCCTGCGTATCCCTCCCTTTTTACTCACTCTCCTACGGAACAAGAAGTAAATTGAGAACTTGTGGCCTACTTGTGTTTTTTTTTTCTTTCTCTAACAGCAAAAAGCAGTGTGCTGTGTTAGCCGAGAGTCTACCTCAGTTCCGTCTATGGAACATCTTATGTGTTCATAATTCGCACTTAGAAATGACAGGGCATGCTAATTTCAAAGGCGTGTTGCACATAGTATTATTAGAAAAAAACACTCGCATAATTCTTATTTCACAGCTCACAATGATGGCCTCTGCAACTTCGAGGATGGCTGGTGTACCTGGAAAAACGTCGATAGTGGTGCCTATCGCCCACGTTGGCTGTTGGGTGGTGGTAACGTAAAGACCACTCTGGCAAGGCCAGCCAACGATCACACATACGGGAACTCAACAGGTAAGTCAGCTATTCAAAATACTACAAAATAATTGACTTGAGGCATCAAGTAGAGATCATGCATGGCACTGTGAGCTCAACTTGTTGCGTTGAATCAGGGTTGGGCAGTATTGAAGATACATGCATCCTACATACTACCTTATGGTAATATTCGGGTATCTTGTATCTGCATCATGATACATTTGGCAAGACTTCTATTAGTATCTGTATTTGCGATACATAATAAGAACTATCGTGTATCTGAAACTCCAAGATACAACTATTGTGGAATTCACACACCCCTAGAGTCACTGACGACGGTTAAAGTTTATCTTAAAAGAAGGCGTTCGTATGGTGACTAATTTTTCTGATAAACAATCGCCATTGTAGAAATCGATTGCTGTGTGCCCTGCTATTAACCATTACTGAAATTTGACTCTACAGTTTTTAATTAAATTAAGGCAAAAGCCTTAGACGGCTCACGGGATGAAAAAAAAAATAGCAGCGGCTTAGCTCGGATATGCCAATAAATACGTAGCGTGAGCTAAGTCGGCCACATCGTTCAGAACCGGTAGACCTGGTGGCATTGGCGGGTAACGATTCCCATTGGTAACGCTAAAGAGTGGAATCTTCTGCTAAACCAGAAATTTCTTGCACGTCGTACAAACCCGCGCCACGGTTTCACCCCACCCATGCGGCGCCGCTAAACTCAACGTTTCACGTATGGTTTACTTACCGGCGTCAAGTCTTTCAATGTACCACAGTCTTTCACACACGTCGCACACATATCCAAACGGGTTGTTTACAAAGCCCGTCTCGAAGGTCCGAGTCACACTGGCGCTTTCGGTAAGTTTCACCGTATAGTCAGTCAATCGCCGAGCCTTGACATCATCGACGGCATCATCATCGACGTTGTTGCTGCTGCTGAGATGGTCGGGCACGTCCCTAATCCTCCTGGCGACGCCGCTTTGCTAGACGTTCCTCCCTTTTAGCCTTCTTCTGTTCATTCTTCCTACGCTCCACCGCTAATTGCCAGGGAACTACACAACTCCGATGAGTTAAGCTTCTCCGCTCTTCTGCGCCACTGAGCAGCAATTTCGCTTTCCTTCTCCATGGCTATACCACGCTGGCAAACGCCCAGCGCAAATGCCGGGCAAACTTCCGGCGCGCCAGCTGCGAGCAGTTTGACGTCACTGCTCCTCGCAGCACGGCTCGCCAGAAGCCACGCGAAACTGCTCAACCTCGGCCAGTGTAGCTCACGCTACAAAATCCTGTCTGGGGTTATGTCTGGCTCCTTTTGTAGATGCTACGTCGGTGACCACATGTTGACCGCGCCGACTACTCCAATCCGCTTTCCTTCTCCCCGCCGAGTCCGGGCTTCCCATTCTGTTGCGCGGATTTCTGACCC
Organism: Dermacentor silvarum; assembly: GCF_013339745.2. Lineage (NCBI taxonomy): Eukaryota > Metazoa > Arthropoda > Arachnida > Ixodida > Ixodidae > Dermacentor > Dermacentor silvarum. Next base: position 135,510,755 of record NC_051157.2, read on the forward strand.
TTTTCGCGGAGCAGTTTGTTTTAGAGAAACGAGATGACGCTCACGGCGGCGCACCATACCTCTCCTCAGCGACCGTGCACGAATACGAAACCATTACCGCTTCTACCTTGCTTCTGTGCAATCAGCTGTCGGAAATGCAACTGAAGTTTTCGCTAACACACTGTGCTCAATCATGCTAGATTGAATTATGTGGATTGAAGACATAGTGCGATATTTAGCTAGCAAAAATAGTGACTGTCATGTTAAGGAATAGAATGAATCTGCGTGGCCAAATTCGCGGACCGCTGCTGCAACTCTTCGAAAGTGTTACCGGCACTTCGTGATGTACGTACGGCTTCCGTCGAGGATACAGATATTTGCTCATCCGCCAGCTTTGTGTCGCTAACCTTCAAAGAAAGGGCTTCATCCCCAGAACGTCGGCAAGAGTGAGTACCACTCGTTAAACAATTACAAAGGGAGTAGCGCCGCTTCCTGTCTTAGTAAGTTTCGCGCACGTTATCTGTACCCATCTGTCCCAAATGGCCGGAAAACTTACGCCCACTCTATCGCCGACATATCAAGAATAAGTAGTGAGCGCACACTTGAATATGTGCACACTGTATGCGCACAATAAGTGACAGACTACACCGATGGAGCACGATGGTCGAAGCTGAATGTTTCGTGACCGTCCACAAGAGTAAGCGAGTTACTAGCTGCAATATATATTTACTACAAGGTATTACAATGTACAAAACAGCTAGGTTTGAAGCCTTGTGCGCAGAAAGAAGAAATCTATCGGAACTGAGCACACCCGCGAGCGATTAGGCAGAAAATAATCAGATAGTGGCCGCACCGAGGAACTTCACTGAGTCAGAAACTGACAAGCCGCTGCTTCAAAATATTTACCAAATAAAGTACAAAGAGCAAAACACTAACCCCTGATTTAATTCATGAGAGGAATGTTTGGATAGCTTGGAATACATATTTAGCCCCCTTTTAGAACAAGCACCATATACGCTGCTTGCGACCTTTGCACATAGATTAATCAGCTCCGAAAGCGCTTTTTCATGTTCTCTGAAGCTGTGATCAAAGCTTCGTGTCGTTCACCAAGTCACTGTCTACGATATCTCCGAAAACAGAGGTTTTCTAAGCCGCGCCGGCGTCATACACTTCCATTGTAAACAAGGAGGCAACGGAGGCAGTTGAGGCTAGCAATGGATGCGTCACCACGCGATCAAACATGGCAGCGCCCACAGGATCGCCGCGAAAAGGGTCAATACACCGCGGCTGCAGGCGTTCCTGCGGCGGAGTGGAACGCGCGTAGAGTGTTGTTGTGGCAGACGTTGGTGCCGGTGTTACGTTGGCTAGATTGGTAGGTGTGCCGACCGGCGTAGTTCACTGCTTCTCCGCGTCATGAAATAAGGAGTGGCGCTGCGGTCGGAGGTCTGTCGCGAACCGCGTGTCGTCTGCTACTCAGACTATTGTTATTGCGCGCCTGTAAGATTTCAAATACTTTGTTGTTTCTAACTAAAACTTGAAATAAAGTGGGAAATATACGCTGAAAGACACCATAAACGTGTGATGTTTCTTGTTTTATTCAGTCAACCTCAAAAGTGGTCATTATGTCATCCGCAATGAGGTAGACGGCACTCTGAGCTGCACTCGCAGCCGTGATATTGCACCGTTCTTTTATCATTTACCTCAATGTTTAGGCAGTGGAATGAATACCGTGGATAACACTCGTCACTGTCAAGCTCCTCAGGATCCAGGACCGAGTGAAAATCTCGCTACGCAAAAAAAAAAAAACCCGGAGGGATACCACTTGCTTTGCGCCCTGTTGTAAGTCCGGCTACAAACATGGGAGCCAAGGCCAGAAGAAATCGCTTTTTGCGACGCCACGTGACCCAGAACAGATAAAAAAACGGGAGCGTGCACTTCACCGCGCCGACAAAGAACGTCAACTGCATTCGGTAGTGTGCGAGCGCAATTTTGAGGACCATTTCGTTGAGCGTCACTCACTCATGTGATAGGCGGCAGATTGTACAGATTCCGTGGGCATATCCGCGACTAAGCGAAGCTGTTCCATCAATACTGGCCTGGCGCGCCTGCTTACGTATCAAATACTATTCCCGCAAAGAGAAGAACCCGACTTCCACGGGTCGTCGGCCGGTAAAATACGCGAAAAAAGGGCGCCTGAACGTTGACAGATTTCCTCCGAATCACTTGCCAATGAGAGCAACGCTTGTTGTGATCCGCCTGTTGTAACCAACCAACAAAACAATGATGTGACGGCCTGCACTTTACCCAACAGTTCATGAACGCTGCATTCAAAGAACGATAGCCCAGAAACTCAGGCGTTTTCAGTTTGCTCAAAGAATGGCCACAGCAAGACCCTAGTAAATGTTGTCCTTGTACAGTTTTGTGGCAGCGAAATTCTCGATAGTGTCTGTGTTCAAGGAACAGTGGGACTGAACAAGACTTTGCACACACTTGAGGAAATGAGCGTACCCCTACGAACTGATGGGAAAATGGTCCGGTTTCAAGAAATTAAAGCAAGTGGGAAGCTTGATGATGTGTTGTCAAGAACGACAGCAAATACAAAAGAGTCATGGCAGTTGAAGCCTCCAGGAATGGTCGGCTGTGAGCAACACAAATTTGAGCTTACAAGCAAAATTATCCAATTTTATACGATAACGCGCTTTCACTTTCTTGTAAAGAGCAGAACTTGGCGTCTGGATGCACACGGGAAAAGAAAAAGCACATGAAATTGCGACATTTCTTGTGACCGCAGCGATGCAGTGCTATACTTTCTAAACCTTGTTTGCTGTCATAGCTTTTTTCGTAGTGTTGTTGGTACGTGTATGTGCTCGAAGCATGAGTAATACACTAAAATATACGTATATGATGATCAAGAGGCATAAGTATTTTTTTTCATTCTATAACAGTCAGCTAGTTTACTATGACATAGAGTTTTATTGCACTCGTATACCTACCTCGTGCAATAACATACGACAGTGCAAATAAATTACACTAGAAACTCTGGTTGTTTGAATCTTAATATTTAATCGACGGCGTTTTACGTTCATTAAACAAAAAATCCTCCGACGCGGTCTTGAGAAAGCAGACTTTGTGCGCGAAGTGACGCCGCCACACGACGCTCTAGAGCTCCTGAATATATGCTGTCTCGAAATATGAATTTTCCTCTCTCTCGCCTTTAGAACTTCCGCAAAGTTGTTACATTGATTCACAATTAGTGTCATTATTAACAGACTTACGTGAAAGATCTTTAGAATTGTCAACATAGTTATATATTTTACCTCTCAATCCTGGAAAGAGGCAGCCGACGGACGACTCAAATACGGTACTTTCGCCATTCAAGGTAACTGACATGCATTGATATAATTCGTACCTGTCTTTGATGTCACTTAAAGACAGCTTCCAATTTAAATACATGGATAAGTGCGCTGAAGTTCCACTGCAAAATGGCTGCAGCAGCAGACGACGCGCACCGCCTGCGACAAACCTCCGACCGAAGCGCCAATTTTGTCGTCATGATGCGGAGAAGCGCTGAACTACTCTTCACGCGCGGCGGACGGCACACGTACCCATCTAGCCACCGTACCGGCGCCAATGCCGGTGGGAGAGGTCGCGTGCTTTCCGGGCATGGCTTTTGCGGACGCCTTTTGCGGACGCTAGCTGGGTGCGCGCTTTCGCCGACCTAGCCAAGAAACGCTTTCGCGTTAAAAAGCAGATACTGGGCAACATACACTTCATTGTCATCTTTTGGCGCTGAGAGAGAGGGTTCGCTGCGCTCTTTTTAACGCCAGAGGTACGTGAGTTCCGCGGTGCGGGTTTTGCGTCACCTCGACGCTGCGTGGCGCCTCCTTCAGGCGCTTTCCTTCTAGCTGGGCAGAGCGCGCTGGCTCCTTGGCGTCTTTCGCTTCCCGCCGTTACGTCTTCAGCCAGTTTTCTTCTTCAAACTGGTCAGCGTCCATATGGACAAGCGCACACTATGGCGTGCTGCGGTGTGGAGTGGTGTGGTGTGGTGGGGTGTACCGTTGGGAAGCCTACACTACACCCATTTAAGAATCTGGCTAGCATCATCTCCAACCAATCTGCTTTGCCGGTAGCCATTTCATGCTCACATCTACTCTCAATTACGGGAGAGTCAGCAATTTTATGGCTAAGAAATTGCGTACGAACAGTGCAGCTTAGTGAATTCCTCCCTGCATCCGATTAGTTTTACGTTACTTTGTTAATACCATTAATTACAAAGATACCTTAGGTATAACAATCAGGCCAGGTTCCTTCAGTGCGTCTACTACAGTCATTTACAAGTTCTTTCTCTTCCAAATTTGTAAAATTTTTGGTCATTTTCTTTAGTTTGCTTTTTTAGGCATCGGCCGCCGCACTGAGAACTCACTCGAAGTGCGCGCTGCGGGGGATGGCGGTGTTGTAACATACGAACACCTTGTGCACGAGATTGGGGTCAGCCAATGCCGCAATGTTCTTGTCTGTGTTCTCCATGTAGAGCAGTGTTTCATCGTTGTTGGTGCTCGGTGGACGCGCTCCAGTAGGCCTAATGAAAACTGCAAAAAAAATCAGCGGCTATTGATATCGAACAACACCAGCTTCGGTTCAAATCGTAACGCAACATCTGCTGAAGCGTTAAGATGAGGAACTAAATACTGAGCGCTAGGGTTTGACTGGATTAACGTGCGCATTCGCGAGTCTGCTGCGTTGTACCGTTTCTTCTATTAGAGTTCCATCCAAATTCAAGTGCTCAAAGGTGTATCACTTGTTGAAGTTTCTCTTCGTTAGTAAAGTAATTGCTTACATGAAATTGGTCCCTGAAAAGAGTAACTGAATTACAGTGAGCGTTACCAAGTAAAAAATAATCGATCATTTACAAAACTACAAGAATATAGTTGCGTACATGTAAATAATTACATGTAATTTATTACGTAAACGTCTGGCTTGAAGTCAGTTCATCTGAAAGACAGTGTTTGCCAGATTATTCTGTCGGCTGCTGCACGACATAATTTCAGCAGTTGACCACACGGAATGATTTTTATAACGTGAAACAAAACAACGTGGTTGTCAGCACAATTAGCCAACAGCGTGATAAGGTGTATAGAAGGGAACGCGTAGCCAACTTTTGCTTTACGCTATCCATCCAGCCGTTTTGATATTTAAAACGCAGGTTCATCTATCATTCTCAAACTATCTTTAAAGCTCACGGCCCTTGACAGCGTAACGAGCTCCTTATTTTCTTCTGTAGGGCACTTTGACATGATAACGAACTATGATGAATTGCTAGCGCGATATTTGCGGATGCTGAAGGCAAATATTCATTGGCAAATGTTCCCCTATAACACCGCGTTCAGAGAATGACAGACCCTTATATCGGTTCTAAAATAGTGCAAAGCACTCGGAGTATAATGACGTCTCTTCTTTTCCTTCTTTGTCTGCTTTTTTTATAGTTCCACACCTGGTTTCCTTTGCATGACCCATATCTACTCTGTTGTTCCCCCACTCCGATTTAACGGTGTTTTCTATGCCTTTCTCAGTGGACGTAACACTTGCTGGTTAGTTCTATGACACATTTGCATGTTTTCTTCACTGTCAATCAATGATTTTCGAAAGTTGCCAGCTTCTTTTTCATATTTTTTCCAACGCCCTGTAATGGGAATACGAAAGACGAGTTTGCTATCAAATGCGGGCGATCGCGGCACCGTTTACGAACATATATGATAAAAGTTTCCACCGAAGAGCTGAGCGTGGCTAATGAGAGTCTAGTCTTTGATGACGTCAACTGCTGCTACATGATCCAACTGTATCTTCATCTATCGGGCAGAAAATCAGATTAAGATGCACGTTTTGCAAGAGCATCATCAGTGGCGCGTAATGATCCACTTCAAACCTTAGCATTAGTTTAAAATTAGGCGCACTTTGAACATTATGCCTTTGTCATGATGGCAATAATAAGATATTAACATCTCATTTGAAACAGGTTGGTCATGCGTCTAAGTTCTCTCCTTTAACTTGTGTTTCCGCGCCTTTAACTGCCTTGAGAAGCTATACGCGGCGTTTACTGTCGTTTACTAACTCACAGAAACAACAACAAAAAAAAAACTACACCATCTTCCCGTAGGGGAATCCTGAGTAGTATGCGAAGCAGCCATGGTACTTCTAGTACACTGTAGCCATGGGGTCGACTCAAGTTGCCATTAGTTTTCAGATCGGCCTGTTGCCGCTGCCGTTTCGTGGCAGCGGCTCGAGCCCTCCTTTCCGCGGCGCTGTCCACGGCGCTGACACTGGCGTTGACGCTGCCGCTGTCCGTGGCACTCATCGCGGCGTTGCGGGAGGAGAATGAGAGGACGAAGTGAATGATGATGAGTGGGCGAAGCACCTGGGGAACATTCGGGCAAAATGCCGGAAGCATTCTCCGGAAGCCGGAAGCTGGCTTCCGGAAACGGAAGCGGAAGTGGAAACGGAACCGGAAGTGGAACCGGAAGCGGAACCGGAAGTGGACGCCGCACGGCGGAGGGAGGGAGGGAGTGACATAGCCCCGAGCATAAGATGCTTCGCATCTAAAACACGTAACGGAATGCATGTTATGTCTGCCGGACTTAAGCAGCATATTAAATGGATGATATGCACATTACGCACTGCAGCTTAGTGGCCCACAATTACGACCATGTGCAAAGGAACAGGCAGCGAAATAACCCGCTGATCATTGGACTATGAAGCAGTGCATCGTTTATAGTGCAAAGGCGGCGTGAAAAAATCACTGATTGCGCAATGTGCCTATTTTGATCTGATGCAAGTCCCGCCGGCCCATAGAGAGCTCCGGAATACCAATATTACACTTGGTTACAATGGCGAAAAATATTCTTACAGGTCAGTAGAACAAAATTTAAATAAAATCAGGTCCATAGGCGGAAATAAGAAATTAGAAAGTAAACACATGCAGACTTGCACCGGCCCATATACTGGAGCTATAATGAGGAATCAACTAATGCATCGAAGTATCTGAAGATACAAATGGCAAGTATCGTATCGGATACAGATGGTTTCCTTGTATCCTCTATCTGTATCTAAAATACTTGTCGTATAAGTGTCTTTTATTTGTGTCATGATACATTTGCAAACAACCTTTGCCCAGCCATGCACATATGTGAGCCTGTATGCTGTATTTTTCTCGAAACGCACGGAACGAGTACACGTGGCTACAGTATTCCCTCAGGGGGTGCAAAAGGTAAAAGAAATTAACTGTTATGTGTTAGAAATTGCTGAACACGAAGACATTGGCTTCCATGACAAGCTCTATCACGCCTTCATCAGCATCCTCACATTTGTCGCACCTAGTAAGAACCTGATTATCATATTATCTTGCCTTTCCTTTCGATTTTATTACCTCCTAGGGCCTCTGCATAGGGAAGGGAATCGGGGATCTTTATGCAGAGCAGCATGTAGACGCCTATGCATATACGCAGGCAGGATTTACCGAATTTGATTTAAAATATTCCTCTATGTTACTCAATAGATAAAAGCTGCTGCGTTGAGTTCATTTTTAGCCAGATTAAATAAAGATCTAATGAAATTTGGTCCTTATTGCCTTCTGATAGCACGTCTCTGGCATCTGATTGGTCTTACGCTGTGCCGAAAAGACAGGCGATAACAGAAATTCCATCACAGTGAAGAACGTTGTTGCATTAAATGAGGATAAACTTAGTAAAGCTTCCTGTCTTATCCGCTATGTCTCTAGCTCTGCCCTCGTGAAAAATGCTAAGTGCATAACCTTGAAGCTTCGTTTGTGACCACTGTGTTGAAGCTGCTGTTTCATCGAGCTTTAAATTCGGCATCTTAGGAATTATCTTGCATGAATGGATGTTCCACACAATAGCCACTGTTATTTCGTTCATTCCGAAAAAAATCATAGTTCACTTTTTCATTAACTTCATTTTTTAAACGCAAATTACTGGCCAATGTGCACCTCACGAGTGTTGAAGATTCTGGGCTTCCGAGTGGCTCTCTTAAGCCTAAGTAAGCGAACTTTTACTATGAACTTCGCGCCAGAAAAGGAAGCGGCCCTGAATGTTCACTGGTTTGTGCTACATGAAATGAAAATTACGGAGGATGCTTAGAACTTTCTAAGAATGTGAAGGCGAAAGTCTAGTTGGACCTCCTGTTGATTTGCTGTTGAACTTTCGCTTGTTCTGCTCATCTGCTGGTTAATGTTCTGTTGAACTTTACCTTCGTCCATAGCCGCTTCCTCCCGATGGTGGTTATGATGAGCGACATTTCGAGCAGCTCTAGCTTCATCCGCCATGGCGTACTTTCTCGGTTTTCCCCGCCCTCGACTAGGGCCTGGTGCGACGAAAGATGGGTAGGGCCTATCTCGACGAAAATATCTGGCCGGGCCTTATCGGCGGCCGGCGTCAACTATATTGACGCCGGACGTCTGGTGAATGACGCCAAATGAAGTTCGTCACTCGGATGCTTATAGTTCGTTTCATGTACTTTAGGCTTTGGGGGATCATAAAAAATTGTTAGGCTGATTTGGGAATTTGAGTCTAGAAACTCGGCAAAGACATATAGAATTGCGTACGTGCGAGTCCTTGCGTAAGCGGAGGGTCATTTAACGAGGAATGACGCCAAAAGGAAATAGAAGCTTGTGGTTACGCCTGCCTTGAAAATCCTACATTGACACCTATATGCACAATGGAGTTTGTCAACGTCTGTGGGATGAATATATTCTCATTATAAATTACGGAATACAGTCCAAGTGAAATCTAAAAGCGGCAAATCAGGACATACATAAGTACTTTCCTGAGGAAGAAAAAGAAAGTAAAGATGAAATTACGCATAAATATTCTCAAGTCCATGACCACTCACTGGCGTTTTCAGCGCCACAAATTAAGTGTCGAAATTCGTAAAACTTCGACACTTATGTTTTCCTTGAATCTATTTTTATAGCCTATCTATAGGCATAATAAACAGATGTTTCTGCAGCTATAAAAGTACAATTGTTTCGTGAATTGAAATCGTTTTGTAATACGAAGTGTCATGCACAAAACGCCGTTCATTACGCAGTCGTTTCCCAATTTCCGGTAACCTAAAAACGTTTTCGTCAGATCTTGAAAGCCACAATGAGTAGAGTGGCAGGAATGCTACCACTACGACATACTCCGTGCTGCCTGGAGTTGAGGTGTGTCATTAAAGAACACGACTTTATCATTTTGATAGACATACCACGCATACGTAATGACAATGGTAAGACAGAACAAGCTAGAGGGAAACCGCACCATTTATAGGAGATAACTGATTCTAGTTACACAATCGCTGTAATAAATAAATCTCCAAAAGTGACTGCATACCTACGGGTTAAGTCATGTTTCACAAGGCCATAGGGTTGACAATGTACGCGGCATGCAAGCTTAGATTTGATCTGCTGCTTAATTTGATTGGGAGTTCATTCAGTCACATATAAAGCGCTGTGCAACATGCCAGCAATATCTGACAATAAAAATGTCGCAGTTTCGCCTGAAAGGCGAAGCATCGATTGCGATAGTAAATTAGTAGAGAGCTATTCGGAGTAGGGATAGTAGTTTTATCGGCTGCATAAACTTGGACACATTCACTTACTAACTGGATTGACAATCGTGGTGTCAGCGCGCACAAGCAAACATGAATAGATCACACTGAATGACCGCAGACGACGACTGTCAAAACGCTGGCAGCAAGCACAGCCGCCGCAGCGGGCGAAGGTTCGCGCGGTCTATCGCTTCAACGGAAACTGAGCGGCGAATGCACAGCGCATACAAAGGTCAGAGCCGTGTGTAGATAAGAGACGGTGCGGGCGACCGCCACCGCCGGGCAAAGTGCAGAGGAGTTGTGCAGAGGAGAAGTTGTTGGCAGAGGAGAAGCTGCGCCCCCCTCCCTCCCGCGCTGCCTTCCCGCTTTCCTGCTTTCGCGTGGGAGATTTAGTGGCCAGTTCCCCTTGCGCCCGGTTGCAAGATAAGCATTTGGTGAAGCAGCACAGCGTCACCCCGCCTCCCTCCCTCCCATACCACCACGTCCTCTCGCGCGACGGTCGCGTTTGCTTTCCGCTGTGCGTTCGCTCTCCGTCATAGCGCGCGTCCCCCGCATGCGCTTTCGCTCGTGAAAGCGGCGCGCGGCGACGATTTTATCGCGCTTGGAATCTATACGGAACCTCACGGCGACGGTGACGGCGACGCCGATGGCAGAAATACGGTTGAAGTGTCCATATAATTGCTATCGCAATAAAACAGGCAAAACGTGCCTCGTAAAGATTGTTACATACCAGCTGTAAATCTGTACGACGTAAATTGGCACACGATTAAAACGTGTCCTACGTGTGATAGAGAAACCTAGTACCTCAGATTTCCTCTAACGTTGCATTTCACACATCGTTCTAAATATTTTAGAATTGTGTATGCCAAATTCAGGTAACTAAGTTCCCTTATACATGTCTGAAATTCCTACTCTTGCATGAATGTGTGATGCTAAGCCTTCAATCAAGGAAGAGCATCGAATACGCAGTTTCGCGCATGGTTCATTTTGTCGCTTTATCACAGGATCATACGTGTTCTTCAGCAACTTCGAGCACAAAGCGGGAGATACGGCCGAGCTTATCAGCGAGATGCTTTCCTCGAGCAACAGGATGACGCACTGTGCAGAGTTTTGGTACATCATCTCTGGAGACCAGGCGACGGAACTCAAGGTACATTAGCGTGCCGACACTTCTAGCAACAATGCTCAGAAATTTAGAAAATAGCGAAGTGCTTGCTGTAGTCGGCTGTCATGTCAAGTCTGAATGAGATGAACGTATTCAATTTTTTCAAAGTCAGTTTATAAGACTGTTTCTTTTCATTTATCGTGAAAAAACTAGATAGCAGAATAGTGGAAATACTTGTTTTGTGTTATGCGTATAGCAGATTATTTTAGTTCTTGGTGTTTCAAGCTGGTCGTAATAATACACTGCTTTACACAATAGGTAAAAATGCGATCTCTATGTTTATGGGTTATGTAAGAAAAGAACTCACGGCATTACGATAATGATGGCTTTGATGTTAACATAGGTAAATGCAGCACATATGGCTGCTATAAGAGTACCGGCTAAGATTCGAGCGGCACGTTGAAAACGTTTTGAGTAGATGAATCGCTTTGTTATTTTTAGTACATATAATTTATAATGAAATCAAGGGTTTGACGGCTGCCCGTCTGGTCGGGAAAATTCATGGCGGTAAATATCGAGTGCCGACCAATCATTAAAAACAAAAAGACGTTTCGGCCCCGCTACGGGAGCCTTGTTCACAATGAAGGGAACTTGAAGTGAAGTCAGCGTGCTCTCCAAACTACACCGACATCAAAAACTGGATCCTCTGCTGCCGGAAGAACGAAAAGCCATAAGAAGACTGCGTGACAATGAGGACATCGTAATACTCCCCGCGGACAAGGGAAACGCCATAGTCGTCTTGGACAAACGGGACTATGAAAGGAAGATGTGAAGTATGCTCGAGGATGAGGGAACGTAGATCCCCCTGAATCATGATCCCACTTCAAAGTTATAAAGACACTTGCAGAAACTACTGTCCGACGTGTCCGCTTTGTTCCTCCACAGCAGAAGTCCCTTTACTTTTTTCTTCTGTGTAACAATGGTTCCGCGCCCGCTCTACATGAATTACCCAAGATACACGATAGAGGCGTCCCGATGTGCCCAATCGTCGACTTGACCCGCTCGCCCTTGCACAAGCTGTCGAATTGCCTTCAGCGCATTATCTCCCGATTGGTCGGCAAAACTGGAACACACGTACAGAACCCGTACGACTTCATTGGAAAAGTTCGCGACACGGTTCTCGATGACGACGAAATCCTGTTGTCCTTCGATGTGAAATCGCTTTTCACGAGCGTGCCAATAGACCTCGCCGTCAAGGTTGCACTGATGCGTTCGAATCTGACCCAACTCTACCGGAAAGAACACCAATCGACGTTCCAGACCTCAGTAGGCTTCTGCAGTTCTGTCTGGGCAATAACTACTTTACGTTCCAGAAGAACATCTTCAAGCAGGTCCATGGAACGGCGATGGGTGTTTCGATTTCAGTCACCGCAGCGAACTTGACAATGGAGTCGCTAGAGCATGGCGCCTTCTCCAGCTTCACACCACGTCCAAGGATCTTCCTTCGGTATAGCGGATGATTGCTTCTCCGTGATTAAGAAAACAGCTTTGAGCGCATTTCTCTTGGATCTCAGTAGCCTAGAACCGGTCATACAGTTCGCGACAGAGGAAGAAGCCAACGGCCGTCTGCCTTTTCTAGACACCCTAGTAAACGCGACGGTAACGGAATGTCGTTCAGCGTATTCAGGAAGGACACGCACACCGGCATGTACCTCAACTTCAGCTCTGTGCACCCGGCCTGTCACAAGAAGTCGATAGTCGCCTCCCTTGTACGCCGTGCAGGAAACCTCTGCTCAACCCCGTAGGACCGAGCAGCTGATCTCATGACACACGTCGTCATCTATCGTCTTCGGGGTACCCCAGTTCATTTATCAGAACTACCGAAAATCGCTTAGCTGACACGACACCACAACAGCCCCAGCGACAACAGAAAAAGAAAAGCATTCCAATACCATACGTCCCCGGCATAAGCGAGAGCCTGTCTCGAATCTTTCGATCGTACGAAGTCGACGTCGCACATGTCCCTACGAGCAAGCTCAGACATGCAATGGTGACGGTGAAGGACAAGCGCCCGAAAGAGAAGTTCCCGGGGGTCGTGTACAGGTTCCTTGCGCTGGTAGTGAACACGTGTACATCGGTGGAACGGGCGATTTCGGATAAAGACTAAAACAGAACAACTATGATGTCAACAAGAAGCACGTCGCAACAAACGCGCTGGCTGAGCACGCAGTGACCATGGGCCATGGCATCGACTGGGATAACATGAGGATAATCTGAAAAGAAAAGAACAAGACGGCAAAGCTTTACCTGAAATCCCTTCATATCCAAACGACAACACACACGCTTAATCGCAACTGAGGACATCTGCGCCCAATATACACCCGGTGCTTACGTCACATCAAGGGGCGTATATAAACAACCTTCACTTCAAGTCCCCTTCATTGTGAACAAGGCTTCCGTAGTGGCGCCGAAACGTCTTTTTGTTTTTAACGTTTGGTCAGCCCTCGATATTTCCCGCAATAGTTTGTAGTGTATAACGCTGCCTATAGTACAGAGAACAGTCCGGGCTGCTGTAGGGGTATTAACGATAACATTCTGTTAGACTCCATTATGAAAAGCGCACTCCCGCAATTGCAGATATTGGTGAAAGCCAGCGATAGAAGGATGAATTTATTTTTGCCCAACATAGCGTTAAATTCTTCACATACACTTTTGGCAGTGTTTGCTTCGTCACTGTCACCACAATGTAGCCATATTATAAACGCGAAGAAAGAAAGTTACAGTTACTTTTGACTTCGTGAACGCGGGTTTTCTTCCCGCTTTTCTTCCTCGCGCATGCGAGATTGACCCGCCACCGTCGGCTCACCGTCGCACGCTTTCACTCGCACATGCAGCCGACGGCACGCGAGGACAATGTTATCGCGAGACGAACCCGGTATGTCCCTATCGTAAACAAAACGGGTAGCAGCTGCCAGAGGAGGTCAACCCAGCGCGCCTCCGCCTACCTTTCTCCTCCGTGACCTTTCGCCTCTTTTGTCCTTCACCCCAACCCTCAACGTTACCTAAACTTTCCTCTAGCTGGCGTTGCTTTGCCGCGCCCTCAGCGCACTCGTTCGTACTTTCACCGGCGCGCGATTCTCACCTCCAGGCACCTTCCTCCACCGCTTCCTTCGCAGCTTTGAACAGATATTCGCCGATTGCCCTAGCTGGGAAGTTACGCTTCCGCGCAAAAAAAAAAAAAAAAACAAAGATAAGCTGACAGCGCAAATAGATGCATAGTTTCGGCGACATCCGTGTTCCGTGCTGTTACAAGGGAATCACAAGGCTTCATGATTTCATGCGTGTGCGCCCTTGTGGTTTCAGGTGCTGGCTCGCAACCCGTTTGAGGGGTCGCGCACCGATCGTCCGCTCTGGACGCAGAAAAGCGGCACGTCCTCACTATGGCAGCGGGGTCGCATCGATGTGCCGGAAAGAACTCAGGTGACGAAACACGTTTGCAACAGCCCCCACCAGTTGAAATTTGTGCTTCTTTTATGACATACATTCGCTTGCTCGGTTTCGAGCCCTCCAGATCGCTCTTGCGTTTTGCGTTATGTTCGGTTGGTTGAAATAGAGCTCTCAGAACATATTCGCGTAGTTCTGTCAGAGCGCCACACTCCAGCTCAGAGCGTTCGGAGGCAACCTCACCTTCGACTTGGGTGGTGGTGGTGGTGAAAAGATTTATTGAGTGATGATAGGAGAGTGTTGAGGACTGCCTTAAGGGTCGGCCACTCACAAAATCTAGGAGGTGGCTTCTGCTGCAGTACGCGCTCGGGCCACTAGGGCGCGTTGATCCTCCAGGGTCGAGCAGCCGAGCAGGGCAGCCTCCCAGCTCTTTTGGGTAGGGGGAATGGGAGTGGCGGGACCACCGGGTTTCAGGGGCAGGCTCACACCATGTAGAAGGGGTCCGGGAACGGATGGTCACAATGTGGGCAGGCCCCGGAGAATGCCGGGTTAAAGTGTTTTTCAGTAATTCCGGGCACAATACCATGTCTATGTCGAAATCCTAGTCGGAGCGAGGTAGAAACCAGCGGAATGTTCAATTAACTGTGCTTCGAGACTAAACCGCAGGGCTAGGAATACTTGTTCGAACTGTGTGCACACAGTTCTCGGTTATTTATTTAATTATAACGTTATGGCCTGCCAGCTTCCCTAATAAGTGAATTTTGACAACATTGTGACATACACGTTGCTACGTCGTTATATGCTTCGTTTCGGTGAATGCGAGAATAGCTTATCACATCATCATTTAGCGCATTCATGTCAATGTAAGTGACGTGCCACAGGAAGACGCGTCCCTTTCATGCTCCAACTGGAAGTAGTAGTTCGAGTGGCTGAAGTCGGCATCCAGTGAATTTATGTAAATGGTCTGCACGTCACACCAAGAGCGAAAAAGTGAAAGCAGAGTGCCTTGCGTTTCCTCATTTTCACTCGAAGGCGAATAGCACTCCAAACAGTTCTCACCTTGTCTCAGACGCCGTTGCAACAGGGTTCAGATGATACAGGTATATCACTTTCTGGTGAGGCGCTGTAGGAAACACGATGCGTTAGCGATAGGATTCCTGTAAACGCGACTGTAGTATTCTGCTTCGAATTCCAATTTACCGCACAAATTCATAACTTCATGTATTTTTCATAAAAGTTATCCTAATACGAATGCACATTTGAGTCTAAGTTCTAACGGGAAAGTGTCATATTCATTGTTTCATCCAGACCTTGTATCTAACCACGTGCCGATTTAGAGCGACATTTCTCTGTTGTCGTTTCTTTGTGTTATAAAAGAAACGTTTAACTAGATTTATTTTGTATTTCTTGTAAGGCTTAGATTACCTGTGAGACGCACCGCTTTTCATCTGCGTGTCCTCTTAGCACGCTCCAACTTAAAACCGGTAATGTATATTAGGAAAAGTAAATTTTATACTTAAAAAATCTGCTTAGTGTCTGAAATGAACCCTTCAGCAGAGCAGGGTCGCGCAGTATCCCTGGTAATTGAGCTCTCTAGAATGAATAGTAAGCTGCAACTCAAATAAATCGAAAGTGCTGATCACGAAGAATGCAGTACCAGATTAAGTCGCACTAAAATGAAGAAGTTAAATGGCATGCAGAGAAAACAATTCGTCAACCGGAAAATAACAATGAGCTACAAACTACATTGTAGATGACCTCCTAGATTGTTGTGGGATAGGAAACAAGGTTGAAACAGGTGGCACTGTAATCGTTTCAGAAACAAGCACGTGTTTACGGCGGCAAATTTCGTAGCGGTTTCGCAGGGGTGCTGTTGCCACTAAAGGATTTTCGTTTGGCGCATCGAACGCTAGGTAAAAAAGTTTTGATTTGCGTAATAATTGTCTAAAACAGTACTACATGCAATCAAACTGGCATAAACAATAATTTATATTAGATTTATGTAAGTTATCATGGCCTGAATTCACAAAACTTCGTACGCTAGAATTTTTCGTAAGAACAAATTTTAGCCAATCCAGATGCGAGACATATCATTAGCGAAGGCCGTGGCCAGCCAATGGCAACGCGAATTTAATAAAGAAAAGCTTTGTAAATCTGGCCCCAGAATCTAAACTTTTTTTTTTTACAGCGCGGCATATATTTGCGTGTTCACCACTATAGGTAATTGTAGCGACGTTTTCAATATGATTGTCTGCGTGTATATTGTATTGCATGTTTTCATTTCCTCTATTCCCTCCTCCTGAAAGAGTACGCAGGCGTTGTGCCCCTCTCGGTGGTCAGCTTGCTCCCTCCCTATTTCCTTCGTGTCCTTGTGTTATATGTGTACAAACCAAATAATAACAATAATAATAATTCAAAGTATTTGTATTGCACAATCCTCTTTGCACTGTACAACTCGCATACGGCAATTCTCATTAAGACACTTTTCTCATTCCTTAATGGCTAATGGTGTTTTGTGCTATCACGTTGTTTAAAGGCAGAAAAATACAATGTGTACTTTGTCTTTATACAATGATATGGTATGTCCGTGGTACATTATTCATTGGGGCGTTGTGCAATAGACGGTATTGCAGACAACAAAACGTAAAATACTGCTAACATTATTTTTGATGTTACTACAAAGGTGGTTTTCCTGGCAACGGTCGGTCCCGCCTCAGCGCCAGGGTTCGTTGCGCTCGACGATATCTCCATCGTGCACGAAGATCGGTGCGAAACCCTTCCAAAAGGCATTCAAGCCCGGTCTGCAAGTGAGTGCGCTGCAACAACCTTTAAAAAAATGTTACTTAAGAACCACATGTTTGTTTATTCCCCTTTTTCTTCTCTACTGTCTCCCCTCTTTCTTTCTTTTTGAGGTGTAAAAGCTTTCTTTTTTTCTTTGTCGGGAGGCCATTTTGAGCTATATAACCTAGCGCTCTTTCACTGCAGCGTAATCATATTTTAAGCAGACAATTGAGTACTAGTCTGGGGATTTCTGCTAACTGGATATCACTTCATTATGACTGAGCCCCATTTCTGCATATGCATAATAGTGCTGGGATAGGAATAATGCTATAGCTAATCAGTCACGCCTTTTATTTCACTTTTAGGACGACGTTAGCCGTAGTAGTATAATGGTCATAATTTTTATTTTGCTATTCGTAATTTCACTATATCCCACACTGGATGTAGACATTGTCTGTTATTCATATAAAAAAGAAACAACTAAACAAATTATGCATGTTATATGATTACCTCATAGGCAACGATTACACTCTTGCTCTTTTTTTCCGCATCAACTGCAGCGGAGATGCTCAGCTGCGATTTCGATGACTGGAACTTCTGCCGCTGGTCGTCTTCGGGTGCGTCGAGCAGGGTATGGTTCGGAGTCGACCCATTTTCCGCCCTGGGCCCTGCATCGCATCCAGATACTAAAAAAGGTGCATCCTCACGCTTAGCTTAAGGACGTCCTCTCCATGCGCTTTATTGGAACGCACTGATCAGTGTTTTAGTCACAGCAGAATTCTAGGCAGTCACAGAGTAAAGCTGTAAAGAAGATGAGAGACGTTCTAACTAACAGAAGTCACAGGAGTGCGCGACACACGCACTACAATCACAGCGTAAGCTGGAGGAGCGGCTCCATAGGAGCTCCATTTTCGGTAGCACCCACCAGAGGGTTTTCGCGGTGAAGTTCACGGGAACCGTGTGAACTGTCCGCCAGGCGGCAACGACGTTCTGCGGCTTGTGCCGCTCTCTGCACAGCGGTCTGCTGAGCCCGACATTGCCTGGTTATAGCCGCCCGCGTAGCTCTACGATTCGCTTCTTCAGCAGCGGTTTGTACCTTGGGAGGAGACGCCATAGCGTGTACCGAAGAGTAAACACAGATATCCAGACTACGCGGCCCACATATCACGTCCCTTCACCCGAACACGATACGATGCTGTTGACGACGACCATGCTGATTTATTGGCATCCCTTATGTAACAAATAGTCGCCTAGCATGCTTGATTTATTCAGGTATGCTATGCATGTTATTCCTTCTAGCATTTTTGTGTACATCTCCTTAATATTTTTCTTCCTCAAACCTTATGTATCTACCTTGTATCGGGTCTTATGCAACTGCTACATGGCATCCCATCTGCTGTAATAATATGGAACTGCAATGCAAAGTGCACGTGTATCGACCTCACGGGGCGCGCATGTCACATCGTGGGTCTCCTCGTGCGCTAGGACGCGTTTATAGGGCATGTTTCCGCTGCAAGCTAGCGAACGTGGGCGTGGCTTAGTGGTAGTGTAGCTGACTCCCGCGAAGCGGTCCTGGGTTCGATCCCGCGGGAACTGGGTATACTTTTTTCTCATTCCCGGCGATAGCTGCGACGGACACCGGTGGTGGCGGCAGACAACATCGCAAACTGAAACGGCTTCTGGATTGGAGCCCATACCAGCTTTGGGGATTGGTGGCCTCATTGGCCTAAGTAATTCCAGCTTTCAATTTGACTGGCTTCATGTCTGCTAGCAAATTGCGCGTAATTGCAGCCAGTTGATGTTGAAATGTGACTTTGTTTAGCAGTCAAAATTGCGGCCATCTGTCAACGACAACAGAAAATTTTGTGACGATGCGACATCACTGAACAAAGAATCTTAACAGCCGCAAAATTAGCTGAGCAATGCTCGCCGTCATGCTGGTAGTCCAGGGTATATGTGCATGCGCTTTTTACAATAGCGAAAGATGCATATCTGATTTTTTCACTGCAATCGCTTATTTCTTTGACGCAGGCGACGTAATTTCCGTGACAGGGGCATATCTGGCAAATGTCCGAGGGGCAGTGACGTTTCGGTCGCCTACTGTGGGACCCCAGTCGGAATTGGCCTGCTTCTCGGTCTGGTACCACATGTTCGCCGGCCGAGGTGCGCAGCTGAGGGTGACCTTGGAGAAATCGCCCATGTCTGGAGGTGTGAGGAAACACTTCCCGCTCCTTTTCCAACGAGGCCGAACCACAACAGACCGTTGGTACAACGTGCGAAGGACAGTGAGCCTCGACAGTGTCCATAACAAGGTATACACCGCGTAATCCATGCTTGCACTGTTTTTTCTTACGTCTAATACCCGGCCCTTCAGAACAGCAGCAGGTATTGGATGTATTAACATACCTGTCAATAATTGTTCTAATCAGAAAGCTTTAAAGATTGACCATTTCATGTAGAAAAGCCTAAATTTATCCGCCCTGTAACCTGTAAAGATTATCGTAACAGGTCCACTTGCACATTGCATATTTATTTTTATTCTCGTTTTTCCCCACTCACCCCTGGAATCTTTTAATCCCATTCCCTATCCCTATACAGTGTAGCGTACCAGCGGTTGTTTACGCGCCGGCAAAAATCTCTGTGCTTCTAATAAAGAGACTCTCTCTTCCTCACTCTCTCTCCCCCGTACAATGCATTTTGAGAAACATTGGACAAGGTCATGTAGACGTATGCCGTCATGAGCAATATATCTCACGGAACGCCCTGTTTTTCATTTGAACGCCCAGATCTGCGGTGAATGATTCGTATTTACACAAAATCTTCGCAGAGCGTAAGAGTGCTTTGAAGGTAAAAATGTACAAATCTCCAGTGGGAAAGCTACCTGGTACAATCAACAATGCATCCAAATCCAAAGAAGAGAAGTACTTGATGCTTGAAATGCTTGAAAGAAAATCAGTATTCTCTTTCAGATTGCTCAAGAGTGCACGTATTGCTCCTGAACTATCATCAGGACTGGGCAAGGATAATTTACCCAATTGTATCATGATATGCTACATGATACTCGGTCATCAAGTATTCAGATACAGATACAAGATAATACTGCATTTATTGTATACGATACGATACTTTCCATTTGTATCTCACGATACTTCGATACATTCGCAAATTTCTTATTATACAGCAGACCTATATAACGTAGCAGCAAATGCACATGCACGAAAATGCTTGCTTGAAAATTTGTGAACGCCGACCAACCTTGTTTGATTTGAATTAAATGTCTGCTAGTATCTCAAAAGTTTTGGCTTTCTTCTTCGAAGTGTAATATTTTCATTCTGAAATAATTTAATGGAGTTGCATTAGCTGCTTAACATGAAAGCTCTTAATACACTGTGGTGTCAGCAGTTTTTGCTTGTAGCTTTTGTACTTGATGGGAGTAGCTGCTCTGCTTACCTACCAGCTAGCGCGTCACCTCGCCAATATGGGACGCTTACTGCTCCACCAATAGGGATGGGCAGACCTCATCGCCTGCCCTCGCTGGAGGGCTCTGGCGGAAAGATAAAAGAATGTCGTTTCCTTTAGTTTTATTCAAGTGGCTTAGTGAGAGCAGTGTCGGCTTGAGAAGAGGAGTACAGACTACGTTTATAGTTTCGCACGGTGATCTTGCGATAGCAGTATCTTGTATCTTGGATAAACAATACATTCTTGCATGTACGAGTATCTTAAAGACACTGATACACGTCTTGACAGACGTATCATGATATAGCTGCAAGATACCCAAAGAATATCCAAGGTAGTATCTAAGATACATGTACCTTCGATACTGCCCACCACTGGCTCATCATCGTGTCACCACTGACGCGGTGCGGAACGGCTGCGCCGGTGGCGACATCTAGTGCTCAACGTAATCATAATGCGCAAGGGGTGCAAGTCTGCTGCGCGAGTTTTGACGTCGTTACAAAAACAAATAGAAAAAGCAAGCATGGCCAAAAGTATTTCTACCCCTGCCCCTCACGAGCAGACAAAGACAGAAGATTTTATCTGTAATTGCGAATTACCCGTCTCCAATACCCCAATTCTAATCTTTCGTCACGAAGGCGCTTCAGACAGCGATAAGCTAGAAATTTTAATCTTACAGCGATAAGCTAGAACAGACAGCAACAGGAGAGACGGGTTTCGTCGACGCCTTGACGTCACGCCCGCATCAGCTCACCGTGACGTCACGAATTTTGATGACGTCTGTTCGGGGCAGGTTGAAAAATTTTCGGTAAAAATGAAGCACACTGAATCGCGAAATCGCCAAACACTCAATATAAGATGTTTCAAGAACTTTCGCTGAACTACAGCGGCAGAAATGCGAAAAAAGACATACTTTGCAATCCGTGACTTCAGACTAACTTCCGGGGCCTGTTGTTTCAGCGCTAGATTCAAAAATTAAACTTTGACTATCATTTCGTAATTTCTTTATCAACCAAATATTGCGAAATTAACGAATATAAAGCGTCGAAAGAACGCTTTAACAACCTCAACTGATTCTGTGTGTCTCTTTAGTGTGCTTTCAATGTTCGTGGGCTAATAGTTGCATTTGAAGTAAATTAGTCATGTACTCGGAAATGCAATGAATCATTATGCGCAATCTTTGCCCGTGTCGGGAGGCGAGGAAATGTGGCACAAAATTTATACTACCAGGAAATGGTCACCACGTCACCAGGAAATGGTCAAAACGTAATGTATCTTTGGTTGCAGACAGCAAATTATAAGCCAGTTTTAGCTTGTTCACGAACTTCTTATCATTTGTGGTGAGGTGGGTACGGCAACAAGGACGCTAGTAGTGACATATGGTGATGCGTCGTCTAACCACAATGCGTTGGACACGTCTTCGTGTTACATGTAAAAAATAAATAAAAGGCAACGTGTTCATCATTACGACGTTGACGAAAATATAAAGCCGCAGCTAAGTACAATGAATTTGATTACTGTAATAATAACTCTGTGTTTGTCTGGTCGAGCTCTACGCCACAAGCTCTGCCGCTCACTTTGGCGTTTGTAGTACGTAACCTGCCAATCCGCAAACTCTAATAAGTGCTGCAGGCAAGCTAAAACGGTGTTTTAGCACAAGCTTTTCAACGCGTTGCACACGTGTTTCATGAACCGCGTAGATAGTTTCATCTGTCCTGGACGGCTGACTGTCGCACCAACGTCATCTTTGGTGTACAGGAGGGGTTGTGTTACGTCTCTTTGGCGCACAATACCTAAAGTGGGGGCTTTAGTTGCCCTATTTTTAGAAAGGAAAAGTTATTGCAACGCTGGAAATCATTATATGAGCGTTTTTCGGACGTGTTTGCCCTACTTAAAGAAACCAAGATATCACACCAAATTTAAACTTGCAGAACATGGGAGCCATGCTGTGTGTCGTATGTGGGCAAAGATTTAAGTTTGTGATCTAATTAAGCAAATTACAAAATATTAATAATAAAACCGCTCAAAGGGAACGGCATTCCTGAAGGTTAGGTTGTAATTCAGCAGGGCCGCACATGTCTGCAACTTTGGTCACATAGCGAAGCTTGAAAAAATAGTACAGTTGTTCACGGATTCCAATTAGTGTTTAATTACTTTTTTACAAGCTCCCCTGTAATGCAGTTAACCCTGTTTTACTTGGTATCGAATTGTGGTTGCATACTTCTTAGAAAGGGGCTCATTTACTCGCAGTCAGTTTCCTTAGTCTGAAATTCGCATTTTACATCACGGTGAAAATAATGCACATGGATAAACTAAAATACTTTTTTTTTAGATACGAACCTGGGAAACGCTTAACAAGGGCTGCCTCAAGTGGCCAGAATATGCAAGATATGAAATCCAGGAAATAAAAGTGATAGTGCCTCTCCATTTTGTAGTGTGCCCATCGTTGTGCTATTAACTAGATAAAGCACTTAGCTTTTTTTCCTTTTTTTTCTGGCATCGTCACTGAGTCGTGAAAGAAGTTTGTGTTGTACAACTACAAACAAGGCGATACTAATTGTCGGCATGGTGTCCTCATTCAAATATTTACGACCTTGTAGTGTGTAAAAAGAATGAGTGTGACGTCGTGCCAAATATTTTCATTACGCAGATGACAATCACTGTTACAAACGTGCCGTCTTTGCGTAAAGACGTCTTGGTGGCTCTAGGGCCACTAAACTTAACCATGGGGAAGTGCGATGTTCTTACGGACGGACTAGGTAAGTCTAGCTGATCGTCTTTTCCTTTATTACTGAATGCTTTGTTTTCCTTTTGTTGACAGGCTTTTTCTTAATTTTCCACTCTAAAAGTACCCTGAGTTCTGTACTGTTGATATGTGCGACGACTGCAATCCTATGCTTGTTTTCTTTTTTTTTTCTTGCGGAGACTGCATATAGTAATGAAGCAGTATGCATTTTTATTGCTGTACGTGGAAGCTTTTTCTGGAGCTAATCTTTTGCAGCTTAACCATACAACGATAAAAAGAAAGCAGCTAAACGTAGAAGCTAAAAAAAAAAGAAACATGAATCCCTGGAATTGAGTTGAGTAAGTTACCCTGGAATTGAATTGAGTAAGTTAAAATATATCACAATAGATGTGCCTCCGATAGAAGTGATGGCGTCAAAGGGGGAAAAATACCTAATAAAAACAGATCAGCGAAGTTTACTGACGTTCCCAGCATTGAGGTAATATTTTTTTTTCTGTCGTTCATTGGTATTTTTCAATGATCAATAATTAGAATACTTTCTGTTACTCTGGCAGGTTATTGCGACTTTGAGTTCGGCACCTGTGGGTGGACAGCGGGCTCCGGCTGGCAGATACAAATGACGAATGCATCATTTGTCACCGCAGATGCGTTCTCGGGACCACCTAATTCTGGTGGGTGAGCCTTGCTAAGATTATTTTTTACAGCGAAGCTGTATATGCCTAGGGGAACATTCCTGGTCCGACCACTGAAACCCTCCGGCGCAAATAACACCTATCCGAAAACCTATCGAAAGCTCGCGCCTCGTTCACTTGGTATGCACCAAAATTAGCATAGCAGTGTACGAATGTATGACTAACGTGACTGATAGGTCATGACAGCAATCACACCACATGCTCGTCAGTTACGTCACGATTAAATGATAATAAAATCACGTGTGGCGCATAACCAAATTGGATATCCAGGGAGAAAAACACGCGAGTTGTTGCATTCCGACCGCATCAGAATTAATGTGGCCACCACTGCCGAGAAACGAACCCGCGATCTCGTGCTTAGCAGCAGATCGCCATAGCCACTGGTCCTCGCGATACAAACTTCTTCGTCTTTTATAAATGTAAAATATCAGATGTTTCGCCACAGATGTGGTCGGCTATCCCAACATTAGAGGTTTGGAAAAGTGACAAAGATAAT
Source organism: Dermacentor silvarum (assembly GCF_013339745.2). Taxonomy (NCBI): domain Eukaryota; kingdom Metazoa; phylum Arthropoda; class Arachnida; order Ixodida; family Ixodidae; genus Dermacentor; species Dermacentor silvarum. Next base: position 135,535,054 of record NC_051157.2, read on the forward strand.
CGAAATGATAATCAAAATAGAACACTGCAAAAAATGTACAACGTATTAGAAAAGAAAACTCTCACAGAGCAGGTCGTGGACGCAAGCATGGACAGGTCATGTAAATTTGTAGGAAATAAAACTGCTCATTATCTACAGATACGCGATGGCCGTGAACTAAACTGGTATCCTCTCCCACGGTGTAAAATACTATTTTAGTACCTCTTACAATGTGGCCTCGCCGCAAGCATGACTACAGGGCCACAGAGGAGGAATCCGACAAGAGCGAAGAGAGACGCAAAAAAGACGCGCACGGCGCTGCATGTTTTCTCTTTTGTGTTTTCTCTTCGTCCGTGCAGATGCCTGCATTGATCTACTGTTACGATAAACAAGCAGTAAGCCAAACTCAAAGCGTAATGAAAAGCCTGGTGCTCCATATGAGTCCCTATGAAAAACGGGTGAAAGGTAACGATGTTTCCCCCTTCTGACCGATGGGGACACAAATACTAAAACGCAGTGAAAGCTATTTTCAAAGTCTTGCCGATTCCACGGTTTCTTTTCGAGGGAGGAGCACCTTTCTTAGCCAAATACGCAAAGCGCAAAGGAGTTTTTCTTATTATTTTTTTTGTTTGGGAGAACTTAACGCAAGGCATGAAGAAAAAAAAGGTAAATAAAAAGGTTGCAACTTTGCCTTGTGCAAGAACTGGTTTCGCAGAGACGACCTCGCTCTGACGGGTCTATTTGCTTCATACATAATGACAGCCATGTATATGTATACAGGGTGTTTTATTTTACCTGCACCAATTTTTTAAAATTGTCGGTGGCAAATAGCACAATTATAATCCCTCATCTAAACTACTCGATGAGGCGACCATTAATTCTAAGAGAAAGCAAAATGCCTAATTGAATAATTAACACAATTACGCTAATTCACTTTTTATTTCAATATTTTACGGCACGTCTTTCAATCTACGAACTATAGGCGGTGAGTTCGCAAGGCGTATCCACTTGGAACAAATTCTCTGGGCTGAACCAGTTTCGCGATATTAATTTTCAAAGTATCCGACGAAATGCATGGGCGTTCCAGTTATCTTTTGAGGAAAACGCTGTTTTATGAATTTAAGCGCAAGGAACGACATCACCATGCAAGGTTACACCAGTACCAGAGCTTAGAAGCTTCGTCAAAGGTGCAATGATGGTGGCGAAATTGCGCACAAAGTGACAGAAGTAGGACCAGAGCCCAATAAAACTCCGAAGTGTCTGTGGCGATGTCGATTTCGAGACGTTGACCACAGTACCGAGTTTCGTGGGGTCGGGAGGACACCGTCTCTGGATACCACATCGCCCAATATAGTCAATTTGCGGGCAGCAAAGCGACACTTGATGTTAAGCTTCAGTTCAGCAATTTTGAGGCATGGCAGAACCTGTTGGAGACGGGCGAGATGAGCAGAACAATTCGGAGAAAGTACGACGATGTCATCGAGATAGCATAGACAGACGTTACACTTGAAGCCACAAAGGATAGTGTCCATCATGCGCTCAAAAGTGGCAGGCGCATTGCAGACACCAAACGGTATGACAGCAAATTCATATAACCCGTCAGGAATCACGAATGCAGTCTTAAAGGCGATCACGTGCGGCCACAGGAACCTGCCAGTAGCCAGACCACAGGTCTAACAATGAAAATTACTCAGACCCTTGCAAGCAGTCGAGGTCATCTTCAATACATGGTAAAGGCTAGGCTTCCTTCCGTGTAATTTTGTTGTGACGACGGTAATCAACACCGAATCGAATAGAGCGATCTTTCCTTCGCACGAGCACAACTGAGGATGCCCACAGACTGTGGGACGGCTGCATGACGCCACGTTGAAGCATGTCCTCCACCTGGTCATCGATAAGCCGCCATTCTGCTGCTGAGACAGGATGCGGGCGATGCCGTAGCGGAAGTTATGATCAAGTATCGATATTGTACTTGACCAGTGTGAATACGACCCAAGTTCTGTGGGGTACAATCGAAGCAAGTGGGGAACTGGTCAAATAGCGAAAGAAGGTGCTGGTTGTGTTCAGTGGAAAGGTCGGCGTCAGTACAAGAATTGAAGACTTCGGCAGCAACTGGCGCGCAGTCGGGACGTGACATAATGGCGTCGAGCGAGATGGCAGAAGAGGAACCAGGAACTCCCAGTGACTTATGACGGTCAATGACATCAACACAACTGAGAGACTCCTCACGAAGGAGGGTGAGTGTGTAGGCAAACGGATTGTAGACTAGAATCGTTGTGACACCAGCGGTTACGTCGAGAACGGCATATGGAAGCGGCAGAAATGTGCGCTACATCGACTGTGATGACCTCGTGAACAGGACATGAAATGCGTAGCTCCATACCACAGGGCGGAGTGATACCACTGATTGACGCTAGCGTCACATCAGCGTCCTCTTCTCCTCACATCGTCTTTCCATAACGGCATAAACTACTATGTATCACGATAACTACGCAATCCCGTGCTGTTTCGTCGTGTAGAAAATTCTTTAGATGCTCCGGCTTCTTTAGGGCATAAAAAACATTTATCGTACAGTAAAAAAAAATATTCTGCCTTTATGCACAATTCGTGATCTTTAAGCTAAAGCAATCGTTTGTTACCTGCAGTGTATACCATGACAGCCAGCAAAAACAAAGCCCCACCTGACGGCGCCTTGCTTACTAGTCCAGAGTGGTCAGGACAAAGCCAGCCTCAGTGCCTCGAGTTTTGGTACCGGTATGGAGGAATGAATGCCAGAAGTTTACAGGTAAGCATGTCAATGCGGCCTTCAGACCACGGGCTCATACCAGAGCTACAATTAGCCGTGCTTCACTGATTCCAGTACTAAAACAGGCGAAAAAAAAACCAAGGAAAGCTATTCTGTTGATAACTGCAGAAAAAGGCCCAAGAAGGGAATTTATTTATGTGAATAAATTAGTCGTATTTGTTGCAGTTACGATGACTGGGTAGCGTTTGTCGTTAGTTAAAAAGTTGTCGCAGTTTCACCTGAAAGGCGAAGCATCAATTGCGATAGCAATTTTGTAGAGAGCTATACGGAGTAATGATAGTAGCTTCATCAGCTGTATAAACTTGGGCATGCAGCAGCACCGGCAACACGCAGAACTGTTGTCGACGCCGTCGGCGTTTTGCCCGCGTTCACACAAAATGTGTGCGGCGTTGGTGACTGTTGCCGGAGCCTATGATATAAATAGGCACTTGGTGCCGCAGCTAAACGTCGCCTCCCTTCCCTCCCCCTCCCCCCCCCCATGGCCTTTCGCGCGTCGGAAGAAGGCGCGTTTGCTCTACATATATGGTGATTGTAAAGGAGGAAAGAGACGCCTACTTCTGCAGCCCTTAAGGGAGCACGGCGCAGAACGCGCGTTTGTTCTCCGCCGTGGATTCACTCCCCGTGAAAGCGCGCGTCCCTCGCGCCCTTTCACTTGCACATACAGCGTTCTGCGGCGCGCGGCGACGATTTCATCTCCATTGAGGTCATACGGAACCTCACGGCGACGGCGACGGCGACGGCAGAAATCTGCTTTGGAGTGTCCATATATGTGATATCGCAATACAAGCAATAAAGAATGAGTGAAAGAAACTAATACGATAGGAATACTTCTTGTTGGGCAAGTTGGCAATGCATAGCTATTAGAGGAGCACAAACCAACAACACACAGAGGCCGGAGACGGGATCGCCTTCAGAGGGGCTCTTTGAAAGGCGTTTTCAAGGCCCAGTAAAACAGTTGCTAGCAGCGCTCATCCTGTCTCCTTCTTCTGTGTGTTGTTGATCGGAGTTAATTTCAGAGTTTATACGATAGTTTCCCTTACCAGATTTTGGATCGACCCAACGCTGCCGCAGGAAACTTTATCTATCTGGAAACGACTCCATGATTTACTTATACTAAAACCCCAGGTTAATTCGTTCTGTGGCATCTCGCTCTCGGAATAAGATGAGCAACAACGCGACAACAACGCGAACGACGGCTGGCCGTCTCAAGCTGGCCGTGTGCTAATCTACGAAACAATTCTTGACAACCGGCACCGCACTTACAGATACATAATTTGTACACATGTGACGGGGTCGTATAAACCAATATAAATCGCCAGAGCTCACTTTTCTTGCGTGTGTTTTTTGTATTATATTGACACGGTCAATATTGTATTATATTGACACGGTTATATTGACACGGTCAACACGGGTTGCCTTAAAGTACATTTAGGTCGTAATTGAAGAGATCACAGATTTCTTAGAAAGCGGTTTTGGTAATTATACGGCTGCTATTCTTCGTACGCAGGTGGAAATCAAAGCGAATGGAAAGAGTGAAGTTGTGTGGGAAATGCCATCGTACAGTACTGGAAAGTACTGGATGCTGGCACGAGCACAAATCATACAGGAGAAAAAATTCCAGGTGAGAACGAAAACCCAACAGCAGGTGGCAAAGTGCGGCGTGTGTTCGTGCTTCTTTCAGCTTTTCTTTTTTCTTTGTTGGGCTTAAGCATAAGCTCGTGCTTTGCTGGTAGGCACACCTCTAAATACGTTATGCCCATCTTACTTCATTAGTTATTTCACTAGATAAACTCACAGAAAGGTCGTGAGTGTTTAACGTGAATTTTTAAGCGTCACAGTGGTGCTTCAGTTACTTTCTTGCTTCCATGCATGAAACGGTGTTTTCTTAAAAAAGTAAGGGGAAGGACAGTGCATTCTTACTACAAGTTTGATGGCGCATATTTCTAAAAGGATGTCATCCACAAAATTATCTTTAAGTATATATGGCAAACGCAAATGGTGGGAAACCACACGCACAGAGGAGCAGGCCAGGGAATGAAGGAAGGCGAGACTAGGGAACCTACATGCAAGCGCTGTTTGTAGGCTCCCTAGGCGAGACGCGTAGTCCCCTAGCGGACAGCGCATGAAGCGCACCTTACGCGTCCTTCCGCCGCCGACATGAGAGCATGTAACGAGTGCCGGCGCGCCCGAGCGAGTGATGGAGCCGGTGTGCGCCTGGGAAGAAGTGAGAGAGGAGGAGGGGATGTCACCCTCCCTGCTGTGTTTTTATTTTATTTTACAATACTGCCGGCCCTCCTCGGGCCCATGCAGGAGTGGTTACAACATGAAATATAGTGCATAGAAAAGATGAAAAGAAAGAGAAAAAAGTGAAAACATTGTATCCAAACTACGCAGGCGTTCACTCGGTTGCAGTTTGTATTCCTTTTTGTGCCCAAACTCATTTGAATTTTATGTTTCCTGTAATATGTAAATTTGAGCTGACTTTATGTTTTACCCTGGCTTATGTGACCTCTGTTAAGATTTGTCGTTAATGTATGTCAGCTGAGATTTCATTCTAATCTGTTTTATATGACCAGTTTTGTGAGTTGACTGCTATACATTTATGTGCAATGGCTTTATGTTATATGATTCGTGTTCTTAACAATTTCAGTACATTCACGTCACGTGACTATATGATTTTTATGGTCAGGGCCGGCTTGTTATCTTAAATATACTGTTACGGCGCAACCAAGAGTAGCGCCAGTCAGAAGAATACGATTTGACGTGTAGAGGTAAAATAGGTCTCGCCGGCCATCTTGTTTATGTATCGTTGCCTCTCTTGTATATATTGTAAATACCCCTGTATATGTGGCTGGTGGACTATAGAAGCCGTGGGGCAGTTCAAGTTGAATGACACTAGACGCGCATTCAAAGAGGGCTGAATGGGAGGATAAAACGTCTAAGCCCAGTATAACGTCGTAGGTGTATTGTTCCAAGGCGGTAAACAAATGGATTTGTTTTAGGTGATAAGCAGTAGCTGGTGCTGTCTTAAGGCACCAACATCTCATAAATATATAGCATTACAACTACGCAGACATAATTATGAACAATGTTAGAGGAAAAAAAATTCTCAGGAGACGAAAAGAACTTGAACGCTTACTCAAACAAAGTAAGAGTTGAAGGCAAAAAAAAAAGTTATGGGACACACCATAAAATATTGCTTGTAAGTTTATGACGAACAATAAGTGTGAAAGGATGCCACAAAGTTAATGCGCTTACTTCGCACATGATTTTTGCAAAAAGTAACATCATTAAGCTGTTTGACACCTTCTTGTTTGATAATGCGTCGTTGGCTGGCGCGCCGTAAAATTTGTGTCTCTAATGCGATTGGTAATAAACAATCGGCTGGTAGGGGATTCATCGTAGAACAAAATCAGGAAGTGAAATAAACTTTGTTCGGGGAAACATAAGCAAATTTTATTGCAGGAAACATTCGTTTACAATTTTTCACTGATCGAGCCCTATCTCCACTCCATTAGGTATCTGCTGGATTGCATGGCTACTGACAAAACTTACCTCATGACTAAGCATCGGTGGCGGACAACAGTTACCTCCAACTAAAATTTGTTGCGAGGTGTAAAATACCATTAACTTCGCCACTTGATGGACATACCTGAAATAAAGTCAAGATGTTTACTTCTTGATCAACGCGCCCCTAATGCAGCTTTAAGAAAATGGAATGGAGATACGGATGTAAAAAGAATGCGCCTGTGGCAACGTTCAATAAATGGCATTGGCATTTTTTTCAACGCCTCTGAACGTAACGAAAGAAAGAAGCCCCCGATGTTGGGACAAGGGAGACTTCAGACGAAGGAGTGGCATTAACGCACCAGCGGGTTTGGTGTTATGAACACAGATTTTCCATCAATGAAAATCAGTGTGGCGACATGCAAGATTAATTTTGTGTTTGCGTTAAGTTCACTTTATTATATTACCAACCTTCACTGTACTGTACAAAATCGGCATAGCTGTAGCGTCGCAATGGATGGAATCTGTGCGAAAGCGATGTTTCAGTGAAGTTTTACGAAGCTAACATAGTTTCTTCCGTTTTAATATTCTGTTTTATTGTTATAATTTGTAATGAACATGTATCCTAGAATGAGCAAATAGATCAGATTAGCTTAAAGCTGAGACGCGTGATTGGAGCTTTAAATAGTTGTCGACGTCCTTTTCCTCTTACCACAAAGCGACTTATTTATCAAGCTCTCTTCCATGATGACTTGAACTACTGTGCTTTAATATAAGGAAACACTACATTAACCAATCTGAATAAGCTAAAAATACTTCAGAAAATAGCGATTAGGGCAGTAGAGGACATAGCATACCTCGAAAACACAAGACATCTTTTTGTTAAGCATAAAATTGTTATGGCGAAAGATATATGCAAATGCAGGTTGCTACCAGCCTACATTTGTGCAAATCGCGGGAAGCTTGACACATTTCTGACACTTGTAAATCATGAACATAGTCAAAGTATTTACTTCCATCGGTATAAACCCCTGGAAAACTCCATTATCACGCACTATTTACGAAACGCAAAGGTTCAGCCACACATTACCAAGCACTCTTAACGGATATGAGCAGCAAGACATGGAAATGGAAACACTAAACACCACCAATGTAATTAGGTTGTTTTTGTATCTGCGCATTCCTAAATTATATTGCTTTATATCATTATGTTTTTACTAAGCATAGAACTACGATGTCAATTGTCTTCTCTTGCATTATTATCTGGGAATATGATGCTATATGTACTAATATTATTTTGCGTACTAGTGTATTAAAATTATGTGTTTCCGCTTGTGTATTTACCCTCTCACATTATTAACGTTTTGCTTGTACAATTATTCGCTTCTTGCTTGTATATTTACCCCGTCATTGATCCTACATGGTGGACGGTGATTGGTCAAGCTGCAGTATCCGCAGCTTTTGCACTCTCTCCCCTTTTTCACCGATGTCCTTGTTCGGTGCAAAATAAAAAAAATGACTGACTGACTTATCGTATTTCCGCCCTCACTCCTCACTCGTTTTCTGAAGGTGGTATTCCGCGCAAAGTTTGCGGCCGACACGATTCAATTCGTAAGCTTGGACAACGTCATCCTGCGACCGGAGCCCTGTGTCCATCCAGTCGAGTGCAACTTCAATGACGGCCTGTGCGGCTACGTGAACCTATTCCAGGGAAACTTCCGCTGGCTCGTAGGAACGGGTCGGTATGAGAAGCCTCGATCACAGCCACCCGTGCCTCGCGCAAGGGGTATGTGCAAATTTTTCGATGATCAGTCACTACGAATGTCCGGCGGCGATGCCATTGTCACTTTTTTTCGGCTTCGAAGGTTAGCAAGAGCAGCAATTTTACTTTAAGGGACATTAAAAATAGAAAAAAAATATTTCGCCCATCACAGGAAGTTGCCGTCCAATAATAGGAAGAACGCCATTCTTAACCACTATTGCTGGCTTGGTAAGCCAGGGCCTGTATAACGTAAAACTATTCCATTCGGACTTTATTCCAATCTTCTGATGCCAGCTGTACGCAACCGCTGACGCAAGAATGGGGTGGTGAGCAATAGCGTTGTTTGAACAGGTCAGTCAAATGCTTTCATCTTTTATAGGTGGTCACTCTTGTTAGCGCTGAAAGCAAATAGCATTGCCTGTCTTGACAGTTCTTTCTTATAGAACTAGCTGACAAGAGGCGAGAAGCGCCTGCAAGGGTAGAGGGTTTTGGTGGGTCCTAGCTAGCGCAGCGAAAGTAGATAACCAGAAGAGGATAGCTCTGCAGGCGCCTGCGATTGGTCGGCTTCCCCTGGCTCAGCTTGAGGTGGCAAGACGGATGAAAATCGGGCTAGCGTACACCGGAAGGTTTAAAATACAGCTAAAGCGGATCCCCGGCGCACAAGAGCTGGCAGAATGGTGTCGCATGCTTTGCCGCAAGGACTCGACAATGTTTTACTGCCACCCCAATTTCTTTATTATACGCCGAGACAATCCATTCTCACCGGCAGCTTCGAGTAGCTAGTAACAGAGAAATGCACAATTGGTGGGCAGCCATATTTTATTCCATTTGGAATGGGGCATTCTTTGGCTATTCCAAAAATGTTTTAATTTTATTCGGTATGATAATGCATCCTTAATGTGGTAAGTTTTCGCCGTTTTGTGACGCGTATGACAGATAGGAGAACTGTAAGCAGTCCAAGAGATTTTTACAGATAGCGTTGGGCAAAAGGCGAAAGAGATGAAACATTGTAAAACTTTTTTTTTATTTGGCCTATTCATCTACAATGAGTGCGCGCACATCATATCAAGTAGTTTTCGCGGTTCTCGTGAATCCGCATGATAGGTGACATGGGGGATGGCCCGAAAATATTTCTGCCAATCGTGAAGGGTTAGTGGTAGAAATTAAACTGGAATATTGGCGCAAATTCGAATATCTTTGCATTATAGCGCCTCAGGAGAGGCTCGAAAAGACGGGGGCGACGTCACCATGAAGTTCCTACACCAGGTCATTGTGCGAGAAACAAGCGGTGCCGTCTTTCATTTTTTTTTTCCACTGCTCTTTTGCACTTTATGGCTCAGCGACTGTTTATGTTTTATGTTTATGGCTCATAGCGACTGTTTCACTTCAACTTTAACGGTTTTATGCAACGCTCGACGATCACTTAGAGTATCGACCATCTACCAACATTCACCTCTATAATTCTTAGGTTACTTGGTAATGTCTCCTTTAAATCTTTTACGCCATTAGCGATATGAGCCGGTAGTGATAAACGCAAACAAGCATTTTGATACCTGGAGTATAGACAAGTTATCTGATTAGGACAGTTATATTTCGTCACAGAAGCAACTATGACATTCAGAGGCCTAAATTACAACGCTCAGTGGTCGCTAACGTACAAACAAGGCCCAAATTTCATTAAAATGTCATAAAAAATGAGCGCAACGAGTAAACTCAGAATTAAAGAAGAAAAAAAATGGATACGGCACCGCTCTTTTTCTTTCGTGCTCTGTGTCTGTTTTGCGATCAATAATGATTTGTCAAATATGCAATAAGTATAGGCCGTCAGCAAAACCTTTGAAGAAATATCAATTTGCAAAGGTTTTCTTTTATTGCCATCTCTCTCCTACATTAATCTAATAACATTTCCATTAGGACGACTGAACATCACTCGTTGTTACCAATAACAGTACGAATGTTTTGCGCAATTTTAGCGCACGCTAATATTCTTCCAAATAAGCGAATTTACGTGGATAACTTATAAGTTGGTCAACAATGGACGAACAAGGAAAAATCTTCCCTGAGGCCTACCTCGTGCACCCCGTGTTGATTAATTTCTCAGCAAATATACGAAATCTTTTAAAGATGTTGTACTTACCACTGCCACATTACGCAAGTGCAGATTCACCTCCTTTCGCCTACCTTGACTTGACCACGGGCATATCGGACCCCAAGGATCCGAGTGTAAACAGGACGTCGAGGGCTTCCGATACCGTGGGGTTACTTAGCCCTCTGTTCGACGCTTCCAACGACAACACCCAGCTGTCTGTTCAGTACTACAGGCGAGGACCAGGTAAGTGCCCCTATACAGTGTCCGACGTCTTGTGTGGAAACCCAAGTATCAAAATGGACGTATTCGTAGTTTCAAGTGCGCAGGTGTTCTGTGTACGTGAACATCTCGCGTGGTCCAAATGCGAACGCGAAAAGCAAGATGCATCTCGCGTCTCACGTATTCACGCTAAATCGAGCCACTTCGGTCACTCGCCGTGTCTAAATGCGAAGCGCTCTACGGGCGTCTTTCGCGAGGAGCTACACCCTAGGCTGAGTCATCAAGAGGGCTGTTAATACTGCTGAAAGCGGAGCAAGTGAGTTAATATCATAATGAAGCATGGTTACATAAGCATGCTTAAGGGAGCTTAGCCTTCTTTAGCGGTGTAACCATGGGCGCTATAACGCAAAATGATTCGAAACTGTTTTGATTCCAAACGCCTGACGTCAAATTTACGTAACCACCGACGCAAGCGTCGGGCGGTGACCCGCTGCGTTGTATGAACAACCCAATCAAACACTCTCCGCGTTTATAGGAGGTCACCTTTGTTCGCTTTCAAAACCAATAACATTGTCTACACTCAGCGGTTTTTCTTATCTAATGGGCTGACAAGAGGCGAGGAGCACGCTCTAGTGGAGAGGGTTTCGATGGGGCCGAGCCAGCACAGTGAAAATAGATAACCGCATCAAGAGGGTGGTGCCGGCTTCTCCGATTGGTCCGCTTCGCCTTACTTAGCTTGCGGTGGCTGTTCGGAACTCGTGCGGCGTGTAACGGAAGGATAAGAATGCCGCTAAAACGGATCCTCAGCAAGGAAGAGTTGGCAGAGCGCTGTCGTATGCATGCCGAAAGGGCTCGATAACGTTTTACTGCGACGTAAAAAGGTTATTATTATTTATTTGATTTGTAAACATATATACAGGAAAGAAAAGAGAGGAGCAAGGCTGGCAACTGGCACCAGAAGGGGCACAACGCCTTCCTCATCATGCGCAAATAAATACATGCTCACCGGCAGGGGCGAGTAGCGAGGGCCTGCGCGATCGGCGGGCAGCCATCTTCTATTCCTTTCAGAACGGGGCAGTCTGTAGCTATTCAGAAAAATTTTCGATTTTATTCGGCATATTAATGCATATTTTTCGCGTACACGTCACTTTGACGTGGTGAGTTCTCGTGGTTTTGTGAGGTCGCGTGACAGACAGGCGAAGTGGGCATAGCCAGAAAACATCGGACCAATAACAGAGGGCTAATGCTGAAAACGCGTAGAGTCAGGAATGATTATTTTCTTTTGTGTGGTTTAGTCAGGCATAATCGATACACGTTCTATCAGATGGGGAGCTATCGCGGTTATCGTGACGGCGCGTGACAGACAGGCGAACTTGGGAGTGGCCCGAAAATGTTTTGACCAATCGTGGAGGCTGATTGCAGAAATTGGAATCAAAACAGTTTGGAATCATTTTACGTTAAAGCGCCCCATGTTTCCTAAAACATCAACCAAAAAACTAAATTGAAATAGCACGCTGCAAAAGAAAATTCTTTGTTCGTAGATTATTATTATTATTATTATTATTATTATATTATTATTATTATTATTATTATTATTATTATTATTATTATTATTATTATTATTATTATTATTATTATTATTATTATTTTCAAAGCATATATCATCACCGCCTTGCCAACACGGGCGCTGGACTTTGCTCTAGCTCTGTTGGATTATTGCCATGGGCCTTACTTCGCTGCCGACTTTACCGCACTGGCGTTGTTTCGTTTCAAACTCCTTCACGGTATCCTCATGTGCCCTGAACTCCTCAGTTGTATCAAGTTTCGTATTTCGCGTAAGATTAACGGAGAAAACAGACCTTTCCATGTTGCTGCCTGTCACCACCAACACTCAAACATCCACAGAATACGAAGTCTTTATAACGCCCATGTTTATGACCTTGATATTTTTCACAACTTGATGTCATTGTTCTGTTCTGAGCTTTCCGTTGTTGTGTCTTAGTTTCACATATTGTTCAACTTCCCTTCTCCCCCTTTTCCATACGTATGCATTTTGCGCCTTGTTGTATGAACACTCTTCTTTCAAAATTGTTACTTTTATTCATTTTTTTACTTGTATTACCCTGCTGTACTTTTTTCTTGTTGTTCTTTCTATTCTTGCGCCAGACCATAGACCTCATGGCTGTTCCTGGGGACGATACATAAATGATTGATTGATTAATTGATTATCAGTCGTGGTGTCCAAAGCGCACCTTGCACCGACGGCTGTGCTATGCGATCTGGATGGCTATGCTATTGCACGCGTTGTAGGTGGTGCTGTGCCTGAGGTAGTGCGACAGCGAAATGCTTTTTCATGGTAACAAGGAACAAGAATGCAAATTTTCTCAGATTTCAGAGCACATCAAAGCAGACAAAAATCAAAACGGAGCCCTACAATACGGGTCTCCATATCCAAGCTGTGTCATCCATATATATTAGGCCAATTTGTAAATAATCATTTGCGCTCTAATTACATTGTCAAACAGTAGTGCCTTGAAACACATCCTTACATTATCCTAAAATGGTCCTCCAATTATGTACTTAGTATGTTCTCAGTATCTTCTTGGGACGGACTGAGAGGTATGACTGAGAGGTATAGACTTGAGAGGTATGACTGTCCTGATGCCGACATCACGAAGACTTACTGAGGATGTCTTTGCGCTGTCTGGGTAGTCGGTTACTTAAAATCTTTGAAAGGATCGGGCAACACTTATAACTGTACACAAATGATACGGTTGATAGCGCAAGCGTATCACCGTATATATCCTTGGCGAAAATTTTGTCCGTATTTTCTGCCGCCTCAAAGAACATGCTTAAGAGAAATATAATTGAAGAAATGTACTTAAGATACCCTGACGCCAGTTACCAAATAATAAAGCCAACACTTGTTTTATGTATGGCGTTAGAATTGCTCTACAGATGACGTACGAAAACCAATGTATACCTTGTAACTCGCACATTTGTCGCAGGCAAGCACTTTGAATTATGCCTACGTTCACTTCCTCTCGTGTACCTTTTAAATAAAGTATTCCTACTTATGCGCCGAGATGTTCGTTCTGCTTCTTTGACGCACGTGTTTGTCCTTCACATTGCGTAGATATAACCATGGCCAATCTCTCCGTGTCTTGCTACGGAAAAGCCTCCGACAAGGGCCAAGCCGAGGTGCAGTCCAATCTCGAAATGGCCGAAGTGTCCCAATGGACAACGCTGAACGTGACAGTGAAACGGGGTGCTAGCTGTCAGATGGCGATAAAGGTTACTCGGGGCCAAGGCACGAACGGCGCCATGGCTGTCTCGTCCGTGCAAGTTACACTCTCGGAGACAGGTAAGGCCGGTATCTGGGGAGTGCGAAAGGGGAAGTAGCAAATTTAATTAGGATTCGACACACGGACTACACATATTGTGACGCCCTCGCATTCCAAATGGCACATCAGGAGCTTGGGAGAGAGAGACAACACAAAGATAAAAACATTCGTTCCATTGTACGGATTTGTGCGCACTCAGATGCAGTGTTTTTAACACTGCTGGAAGCAGCTGAAAGGGAATTACGACAGATGGTAAACAACACAGGGCACAAAACACACGAGACAAAGGAAGACAATGTTTACTGCGTCGTTCGTTGTACGAATTTGTGTGCCCTCGGAGGCAGTATTTCTAATACTGCAGAAAGCAGCTTAAAGGGAATCTCGACAGCTGATAACAAGCACAGAGGGCAAAACACACGCGACAAAGGAAGACAATGTTTCCTGCATATTCTGTTGTTTGAGCTGTTCTCTGCAATGTGCAGCATTACCAGACTCGCAAGTAAGTCTCCTTATGAATGTGTTTTAATCGATGTAGTGGCAGCTCGAGGGTTACTGTAGTTGGTCTGCACTGCACATCTAAAGTGCTTCGCCTATCTATGTGAAGAGCCGCATCTGAATAACCGTGTTAAAGCTTTCAAGATTCAGAACCTTCGCACAATCTAGACTTTCTAAAAGAGTGATTTATTTTGTTTTGTTGCGAAATTTCTAGCGAAATGTTGTTTTGTTGCGAAATGTAGGCCACACGCTGCAAACGGCAACTTGCGATCCGGTGCTCGCCTTTATAACGTCAGAGCTGCTGATATATCCCTTGCATCGGCTTGCGGTGTGTTAAGTTGGCAACATACCTTGTGTTGAGGTCGTTATTCGTTGCGGCTGTAATGGTAGTAGTTATAGCTTACCTCTAAAATCTCGTGTCGCGTTTTCTTGAAGCTGAAGCAATTCTGAAAGTTAAAAAAAATTGCGGAATTGGTTGGGGTTAGATTGTTTTCGAAGTGCCTGAATTGGTACAGAGATACCTTATCCTAGCCTATTTTTTCTTCCTAATGAACGGTAATGGGCAAATGTCCTTGCTTTCCGAATATATTTGATCGAAGACAAATGCATATGGTCCGACGTTTATTGGTCATGGTTATATGCATTCATGGTTGTCAAGCAGTTGCCACACTATCAATGAATAAGCAAAACATCAAATAAAAGTGAATACCAGCTTCCTGGCCCTGCTTCGTTTCTTGCTTTAACTTGCCATGCCAAAATTTTGTACCTTTGATGCATCCGCTGCATTTGGGCCAATAACTTCTTCAAGGATGGCTGTCCCAGTATCTCCCTCCTGCATAAATTAACGTTTTAAGTTTCATCACGCAACTGGATGTGAATATTAACCAATGTGCATCCTATATTCCCGTGGATGTTCTTTCCCAACTGCTGAGCCGGGAAGTTCACCTTTGTTATGTGACATGCATTGCTTGCCCCTTCTTATCACATATCGTAGGAATTTGTATATATGTCTATATAAAATTGAAAATAAAATTTAACAATGTACTGCTGTCTAACTACAACTGACGCTACTATTTTTTATGAACGTTAAGAGTTACACTACATCTTACTTTATTGGGTTTATGCTAGCGCAGTTGAAAGATTGAACATTCGCGGTAAATCTGTCATGAACTTTGTCACCGACTTAAGCCAGAATGCGGAAGCTCATGTGCAGTATTATGCGACTCTTATAAAAAGTCTGACGCGGCGATGGAACTGACAATTCGGCTTTCTTCATTTCAGCTGTGGAGCCAAACCAGACATCTGATTCTCCCAGTGAGTAGACGAACTTTGTACATGCTTGCATTTTTTTTTCGTTGGTGGGCTCAACGTTAGGCTTCGTGTAAGAATATGCTTGATTTGCACCTTAAGAAATTCATCGTGCATCCCATTGATAAAATAAGTAACAGTATATGCATCCATAGTATTGCACACGTTATTTTTATTCATATCATCTTCGCGAGAGTGTTATTTGAGGTTCTGTAAGAAAGCAATATTTTCGGTTCACTATGACTAGTAGAACAAAGTATGACATATCCCTTGTTCTGTTAGCGTTTTCCCGGACATCTGTGTACATATTTAAGGCTGTAAACGTCACATTTGCCAGAGCATAGTGCTTACTATGCCAAACTCTTGGTCCTGCGAAAATTGCTGTGCATTTGCAAGGATAGCGACATTCATAATGTCTTTCGGCCGCAATGTCTTTTTCACGGGAAGATACCGAAATAAGAAAGCCATCTGGATGTTATACACAATTTTCAGCACTAATTCTACGTGTCACTGTGGCCTAAGCCCAGTAAAGGAAATGTTTATTATTTCAAATAGTGAAAGTGTTTAATAAAAAAAACTACCAGCAATCAACCTACCAGAAAAAGCGCATTTTGGTTCATTATGACCAGTTGCTGGTGGTAAACCGCATTCAAATTAGCGTGCTTTACGCTGCAATCCAAAGCAACCTTTAAGCACTTGTAAAAACATGCATGTTTTATATTTCCATCAAATATAGTGCCAATTCAATATTACATCATTAGATTCGCGTGTTATAAGCGCTTCGGAGTGTTTCCAAAACGTTCTTATGCGATTACTGTTTGTAAGCGTAGCTGCCAGCCACATATGATGTTTGGCATAATTGACAGCAAAGGCGCACGGTGAGAAAACTAAGGAGGTTACTAAGGAGAGGTTTCGTGGATTCGACCTCAGGTACTCACAAATATAAACATCCGCTTAATTTAGTTTTCAGCTCGGTCCGCACATATCTCTGAAGTGCACAGAGTATGCTCACAAAACCAATGCCTTGTAAGAACCTGTAAGCCACTTGATATTGTGTCAGTTTGTGCATGTCGAACAGTAACGAATTTAGCAACACAAACACGTTCAAAGATAGGGAAGAACATAAACGCTCGTTTTGTATTTATGTCTTGCCCTCTCAGTGTCCTAGTTTATGGTGCTAAATTCAGTACTGTAGGTCAGATACGTACGATTCTGTTTAGTGCGGCATAAAACGAAGCACTCCCACTACCATTGCTCATTCAGTTGTGTTTCCTGAGGTTGACCATAGTTCTGAATGCTTTTCAAGATACTTGCTTGCCAGCTCTGCATTTGAATGGTAGCATGGTTAATTGCTGCATGATCCATGACTGGGGGCTGCTGCTCTTTGTCGTGTCTCAGTTTCCCATTGCGATGCAGTATGGTTTACTTGCAGCTCGGTGCACCTTCGAAGATGGCACAATGTGTGGTTGGAACTCTGGTGGATTGTCCAATCAATGGTTGCTCAACGACCCTTCCCAAAAGCTTCCACAGTTTCCGCGGTCCGACCATACCCTCAAAGCGTATAAAGGTGATTTGGTTGAGGGAATTACCTCTTGAACTTTTTATGTCATGCCAAAAATATAAAATTGATGACAACCGCGCACTGAGAAGGTAGGCTTTCAGTGTTATTATTATTATTATTATTATTATTATTGTTTATTGTTGTGATATTCTGCAAAGTGCCCTTTTTATCGATCAAGGCTAAATCTAGGGAGACCGAAAATTAAGCGATATAGATGCAAATTTCATAGTGCCTGCAGAGGCCCACATGTAGATGCAGCCGGTACCTAAGCATCCGTCCAATGAAATTTTTCGTGCTTTGATCACAAGCTTCATTTTCACAACCTTGAGTAAATCGCTTTAGGATAAAAAGCACTTTTTTCATTTTAAGTAACATTTTTTTTTACCTGTCTGGTGTCCTTCGTGTTTCAACCATTGAGTTTGAGATGGTAAATTCAAAATTCATGCTCAAGCTGAGCATACCTTTGTTTGTTTTTTGCGGTCCTAAATCCAAGTATACGTTTTCCAAGATGATCATTTTATTCTGTTTTGAAGGACGTTTCGTATATGCGAAGCACGACGTGGATTACGACTACGGGACTGCAGTATTTAAAAGTCCTGAATTAGACGTTAACGCCACTCACGGAGCCTGCCTCAGCTTCTGGCTGTTTGCCGTCCATTCAAACCACGTCGGGTAAGTATTCCTGAGAGGCCTAAAAGTTATACGTAGAATTGGAAAGAAACACGAGCTATAAGAACTTGATGAACCTATGAGAATTGAGGGTTATAATTGCAAAAAGTGCAACAGGTGGCACCGGGTAGGTAAAGGGGGCCACAGGGGCTTGGCCACTCTAGAACGTTCGAGCAATTCTAAGGAGCATTTGAATATAAAGTGCGTCATCGAAGGCAGAGTGCTACCACAAGTTTTACTATAGCTTCGGACTAGCAGCGACAAACCGGACAGAAACCGGGCTTTGCTTACGTGCCCAAATAAAGCTACAAATTACATAAATCAGTATTTCTGTGGCATATTAATTTTGTATAGGTTCAAATGTATTGGGCATCTAAAAGGAAAGTCCTGTTCGGATGTGGGCCTCAAGAATGCAATATCGAGACGCGAAGCGAAATGAAGGGAACGTAAAAAAGCAAGAAAGGAAATAAGGCAGTACAGAAAATTAAAGGGAAATTTCATTCACTTAACACGTGAAATTCGCATTGCAGTCTCACGGTGTGGTCAGGGATTGATCGGCTATATGCGGCCAGCCCTCCCTCAAGCCACCAATGGGAACACGTGCTGGTGAATTTCAAGAGGCCCGAGGGGAAATTCCAGGTACGTCCTGGAATGTTATGGGGGGTGGTGTTGAAGTAACGTTGTGCAGCCAAAGATAGCAATAACAATGTTATGGAAACACCGAAAAACAAAAAGATGGTCTCTGGGATCTCTTATATACAGAGTGTTCCATTGTAGCTGCACCAAATTTTTAAAAATGCCTGTGGCAGATAGCACACTTATAATCCTTGATCTAAACTACTCGATGAGGCAGCCATTACTTCAACGAGAAATTCAAATGCCTTATTGATTAATTACCATATTTACGCTAATTATACTTGTAATAAATATGTTCGGCATATATTTTAATCTACGAATTATAGCCGCTAATTTCGCAAGGCGTATCAACTTGAAACGAATTCTCAGGACTGAACCAGTTTCGAGTTATTCATTTTCAAAGTGTTCGACGAAATGCATGGTTGTTCCAGTTAACTTTTTGAGGAAAAACGCTGTTTTATGCATTGAAGCACAAAGTTAACTGGAACGGCCATGGATTTTGTCGGGCACTTTGAAAATTAATAACTTGAAACTGGTTCAGTCCTGAGAATTCGTTTCAAGTGGATACGCCTTGCGAACTCAGCGGATATAATTCGTAGATTAAAATATGTGCCGTAAAATATTTATTAAAAGGATAATTACCGTAATTACGGTAAATAATCAATTAGGCACTTTATATTCTCTTGGTAATAATGGCCACCTCATGGAGTAGTTTAGATCAAGGCTCATAAGTGTGCTATCTGCCACAGGCAATTTTTAAAAATTTGGTGCAGCTAAAAGGAAAGCTCTTTATGTGTGAATTAGCAGAAACAATAAGTTTCCAACTTTTACGGGCCTTTAGTCTTTAGTGTGCAATATAAAATAGCTATTCTAAGGCAACTCTGTCCTTCAGATGCGAACATAGGATGGTGTAGCTTCTTTTAAAGAGCTGCTCACTGTACACACAGCCCACCACATTATGAACGCTTGCGAACTTGGGCTTCGTGTAGACATCGGAAAGAACACCCTCAGCATCTGGTGTCGGCGCTGTCTCACACATGCATTACGGCACTTACACTGTTCATGGCGTCCATGATCATGGCGTTGCTGTCGAGTCTTTGTGTTGAAAAGTGCTTCCTATGGAATAAATACCTAAAATGTTTACAGACTGAGTCAGGACGATAATTACACATAACGAAATTGGGTATTTAATATCATAATATATGGTAGGTTAGGTATGTGAGAGAATGCGGAAATGAAGAATAGAGCTTATCATCTGTACACACCCGTCCTCTACGAAGCTGCGCATAGAGTTTCATTGAATTGAATCAGAGCGCAGTGCACCAACACAGCCATATAATATACCTAGTATATTAATGAGCTGCCCCCATGAACTGTTATAATACTTCCCAAACCTGATGATCAACGAATGTTGTGTAATTAGGTGCCGAATCATACCAATATAACAATGGCACAATCACTTATATATTAAGAAAAAGGAAAGTCTCGCGCAGCTAGGTGAGAAGGCAAGGTCCACGCCTAATCAATTCAGTTTACCTAATTAAAGTTACCTACCCTATCCTCACAGCAGCTGTTGATTGCACATCGCCGCAATACGCTACATGCTAACAAGAACACGCGCGTCATTTTTTTAGAAATCATCTTCTGTGTGGGCCATATGTCGTTATTTACATACATGCATTCAAGCTGAAATAGAAAATTAGTATTTTAATAATAAATACTTCCAAGACAACCTGCTTCAGTAGTGCTGAAGGCTCGTAGTTGTTTATTTCGAGGAATTGTAAAGATAGCTTGAAGGTGTTGTTGTAGATGTTGTAGTTTGGTAATGAGGTCATTTCTTATATGGTAATTCCACTTTTCAATGCGTCAATTTCAGCTATGGATTTCACTCTTTATGAAGCACGCCTTAGTGGCTCTGGATGACATAGAAGTAACTCCTGGACTGTGTAGACAAAGAGGTGAGTATGAGTGGTTACTATACAGTGGTAACTGTATGAAGCAGACCACCATACTTGGCCTGTAAGCAGAAGCCCCCTCCCCCATCCCTACTCTCCCCTCGGAGCCTTACGCGCTACGGGAGACGGCGAGCTTCGTCCCCGCTTTCCTTCCTTGCGTGCGCGATATTGAGCCGTGATCGCCGGCTCACCCTCGCACGCTTTCACTCGCACATACAGCATACGGCACGAAGTGATGATTTTATCGTCCATAGACTTCATGCGGAACCACACGGCGACGCCGATGGCAGAAATGCGTCTGAAGTGTCCATATAACTGCTATCGCAATAAAAGGAACACATCTGCGACGCAATTTTGTAAGGATAAAGTTTTGACAGGGACGAGAAATAGGTGGGAGGTATACTTTTGTACTGCTAATAGCGAACGGCAAGATTTATGCGGCAATATAACTGAAGGGGTATACATGTGCGAGCTACCCTCACCATTTTCGTCTTCATTGCTCCGCGAATCGTCTCATTCATCTTTAAAATCTTTTTACGCCGTCGGTAGTAATGCCACACTCCGGGGGTGAAAGTGCCATCGCAGTGCTTGTTAGGACGGTGAGCAGCTATCACAAAAAATTGATAGTCGCTTAAGTATCTTTACGTGAGTTGAATGTGAAAGCATTATGACTTCTCTAATAGATTGGTTACGTCCATGTTACGTGACATCATACATTGTCGTGTGTCCTCCACAACTCTGCCTTAATTTACTTCAATCTACCATAATACACCTTGCTTTTGTTTGCATCAATAGTAATCCTCCTGAATCTACTTGATTCCCCTTTAATACACCTGAATCCACTTTGCTCTAATTTGTACCAACCTTAGTCCACTTTATTCCACCTAAATCCACTTTGATTTAAGTTAATCGATTTCAATTCCTCGTCATTCACTTTACTTCACCTTAATTCACTTTGCACCACCTTAATTGAGTCATGTTACTCTAACTTGTTCTAACTTTTATTCTCTTTACTTCACTCTAATTCACCTGAATTCACATCATTTACCCATAATTAATACTAGTTACCGTTGTTATATCATTTACTGTGTTCTGTATTACTACTGACGTCATGCAAGACGCTGATGACGTCGAATTGATTTTTGTACCACTCGTTACTGACAACACCGGCTTTTCTGCTTCATGGGACATATAATGCTTTCGTATTAATAATGGGCTTAGTAGCGAAACATGCATTGCAGCATTCGGCAATAAGGAGGTCAAATAAGAAGTGGGCCCCCGGCCGCGGCGGCCTCATTTCGATGGAGGCGAAATCTAAAACTCCCGTGTGCTTGCGTTGATAGCGCGCGTTAAAGAACCCCAGGTGGTCAAAATTAATCCGGTGCCCTCCACTACGGCGTGCCTCATAATCAGAAATGGTTTTGGCACGTAAAACCAGGAAGCGACAGGAGACGAAAAAGAACACCTCTTTTCTAGTGGTCGCAACGCGGCGGATGCGCAGAAGCGTTGTTCCCAGGTGACCGACGAGCAAAGGACGATGGTGCGATTGGTAACTGAGACACATTTGACTAGCGTATTTTCTCCGCTGCAATCTTCGTGTTGTGTTTTCCATTGTATTGTAGTGATTTTTCAAACGAAAAACTTTACGCCTTTTCTGCCATATTCGTCCAACGAATATGAGGAACAACTGTTGTGTCTGCACTCAGCCGTAGTTAAGTTGGGTTCAGCTTTACATGTGGTGCATTGCTTTTACGGAGACAGAAAACTTCGCAACCTTCGCACTTGACGTAAGTAACACTGTATGAAATTGAATACGTCCTAACATCGGTGAAGTATTCGAGGCGTGAGATGGCTTTACGCGTTTTGTTATAGATTTCCATGTATGTAGCCATAACATATGACGATGCATGTGATTCGATTCCATTGGCGTGCGTCAGGGGAATTCAACCTTACTGCGACCAAAAACCACCTTAGTGCGATTGAGACTGTTTTGAAACGGCATCATATTTGGCTCACGTCATATCTTTGGAACTGGCTGCTGACACATGACAGCACTGCCGTTAAAGGGACGTGTTATTTATGGGCAAAACTACAACGACATGTATAGGAGGCCATCTTTCACTGGTGCTCTTCACCCCAAAACCACCCAGTTTCTCAGAAACAACTCTGACCTACTAGAAGTGCACTGTTTACCCAAGTTTTAACACAGAGTTTCCCGCATTCAAAATTTCTGGAGTTCAATCAAAAGTGAAAATTTTCTTCGTGGAACAGTGTTGTGTGTCACGTGTATGGGGCAACATTGTTGTCCCAATGAGATAAGGTCTTCATGTGATATACAAGTTGTAAAGAGGTAATAAATTAATATGGGCGCGTGGGGGTGGTGGTGAAGCGCTGATATAACGCGGTGGTATATTTTTAGCAGGCACCTTGGGTGAACTCTCCTGGGTGTTACATTTTTAGTTCAAACTCTGACCTTTAACTGTGGTCAAGATAACAGTGCGGGGTTCCGAACAAAGCCCTTGCTGCTATTAGGGAACACAGTCTTTTGGTGGCTTTGTTCGTGACTAATTCTGCAAATCAAGGGAGAAGCTGGTGAACAAACGCGCCGCCCCCCCCCCCCCCCACACCTGACTAGGCACAATGAATATGGAAGATTGTAGACGTAATACGATGCTGCGAATACGGAATTTATTTATGTGAGCCCATTTTGATCACCGCCAAAGTGCACCCACTGGATAAGAACCACCTGAGGCAGTTGTAGAGAACGAACAGTTTCGAGACAGATTTATATTTGTGTGCATTCGCGTAAACATGTGCACAGATCTTTATCTACTTGATTGGCGAAGAGCGCTTATAAGCAGGTAAGAGTATAAATACATGTTTACGTACCTAGGTCAAGATAAGTGTAGCAATAATTGCGTGCGCCAGGCGAGCGCAGGCGCCTGCCGTGAGTCTTCTACACGATACAAATTTATAATATTCCGAGTAAAGCGTGACGATATTTATAATAAACAAAGTAAAAAATGAAAACAAAAAAATGTACAAACCTGTATTGATAACAACATGGTAAGACGATCTAAGCCTTCAATGCGCAGCATGCACTCCATGTGTGGCTTGGAGACGACTGAGGCTAATCGCTTCATGTGCCTAGTTGTTCTGGGCAGAAGCATGGTAAGACAAGAAAGAGAGATGAAAGGCAGCGAGGTTGACTAGACTCTGTCCAGTTTGCAGCCTTAGACTTTTACAATTAGTGAGAGGAAAGTGGAAGAGAGAAGACAACACTTCAATGAAGACGTGCGATTAGCGGGCCGTTGACGAAAGCTGGGGTGAAGAGCGAACACGTAAATCAATAAAGGTTTCACAGGTGTGTGGCGAGCAAAATCAGTTATGACGACGAGCCACAATAAAAACGAGTATATTTTAACAGCAAAGCTGTTTAAGCCAGCAGTAATTTATGGATCGTGGTGTGTTCCAAGAAACAAAAGAAAGCTACCTTGCCGAGGCGCGATTTGAACCCTCGAGCCCCCGGTCCCAAAGCGAGCGTCGTAACCACTAGGCAATTACAGCCACTGTTTTTATTTTCGTTATTGTAGGCTATACAGCAACGCTTGCAGAACATGCATTTATGCGAACCATATGATTGCGTTCGAGCATCGTCGTCCTCGTCCACAGCTGGCGCGTTCGTACGCTCGTGCTATGCGAGGTGAAGAGATTTGAGAGCGAGCGAGCGAGAGAGAGAGAGACGAGAGGGAGCGAGAGAGAGACGAATACAGGGAGCGGGTCTCCTGGAATGCTGTGTCGGTGTTGCAAGCTGCGCTATGCAACGCGCAGTGACGGCCGTAAGTCCGAGACGCGCGAAAGGAAATTATCATCACCATGAGTAATACGATGAAAAGTTCGCGTGCACTTCTGGAAAATGCTGGGCTACGATCGCCCAGCTTCGCTGTTTCAAGCGTTGCGCTATCGAGTGCAAGGTAAAGCGTTTTTTTTACTGACGCCCATTCTGACGGGCATTCCTCTAGGCGGCAGGAATCTCTAAGGAGCCTCGCACGGGTCGCTCGTGACATGATCCAAGCGCCCGCTACGCTTTTTAGGCAATGGGCTCTCCCTAACAAGCCGCAGTTGTCATCCTCTTCGACGTCGATGCTGCTACAGGACCCCCCCCCCCTCCCCCTCTATTGACGGAGCCGTTTCGGTGGCCGGAACAATACTTTGAGTAGTTCAGGTTAGGGCATTTGGAGTTGAAGTGTGCTTGATGACTGGACAGGACCAACCCACTCTGGACTATAGAGCACTGCACGGGGCGATTTTTTCAGCCCGGGCCCGGCCCGAACCCGTTTTTACGTTAGGCTGCCCGCCCGAGCCCGACCAAAAGTTTTATGGCGAGACCCGGGCCCGGCCCGGGCCCGAAAATAATCTACGTTACCCGCCCAGCCTGGCCCGCCACCCCTCTACCTTAGGCCCGAGCCCGGCCCAAGCCCAGCTCGAAACCGGCCCGAACCCGGCCCGAGAGCGAGAAAGATCACCGAGCGGCATTAACAAAATAAAATAAAGGAGATAATGGAAGGAATTTATTCTTAAGGCATAAATACATGTCATACGATCATTGAATTCTACCGGTGCAAACATATGAGGCAGATACTTGGAGGTTAACAAAGGAGCTCGAGAAGAAGTTAAGGACCAGACAACGAGTGAATGGAACGAAAAATGTTGGCCTAGCGTTAAGAGACAGGAAGAGAGCGGTGTGGATCGGAGAACAAACAGGGATAGCCGATATTCTAGTTGACATTAAGCGGAAGAAATGGAGCAGGGAAGGCCATGTAATGCGTAGGATGGATAAACGGTGGACCATTAGAGTTACAGAATGGATACCAAGAGAAGGGAATGCGCAGTCGAGGACGGCAGAAAACTAGGAGGGGTGATGAAGTTAGGAAGTTAGCAGGCGCTAATTGGAATTAGCTAGCGCAATACAGGGGTAATTAGAGATCACAGGGAGAGGCCTTCGTTCTGCAGTGGACGTAAATATAGGCTGATGACGATGATGATGACGCGTCTAATGTAATTATGAACACAATTTGAGCAGTCTGAACGCAATTACCAGCGCCCGAAGTATACGAATGACCCTGCCGAGCAGTATCGCCAGCAGTTTACAACGGCACGACCTTGATGCGGCCTAATCCACTTCGCCGCCACAGTATTTTTCCATGTCGGGCGCCTCAAAGCATGCGCCGCCCCAGCCACTCGTCCCGCTCAACCGTATTCTATAGTACACTCTAGCCGAAGCGCAGCCACGACCGGTCGTGAGCGCAGTGCATAGATGGAGTAAATGGAGAAAGAAAGCTTCTCGTTCCTCCGTGGTGCAATGTAATGCGCTGCTGCTAGGCGGACGGTTGAGAACATGCGTGTAATCATGGATGGACGCAATGCCATATATCAGCCGCATGGCTAATTATCTTATCTTAGCAGTTATCGTTTTACCAATTTGCCTTTGAAGAATCAGCAAGTCGCGAACGCGCTTGCACCGCGCTAAAAGCATTATTTACATTCATTTAGGTAAGGTGTACAATGGCATCCTTTGGTTTGAGGCGACTTCGGTCTTTCTGGACTTTTACATTCTGTTCAAACAGCGCAAAATACGACGGAAGAAGAAAAGGGAAGTACACAGGAGTAGCACTGCTAGCTTCCAGCTGCGCCGGGGCAACGGGTTTTTCAGAGTCGAGACGTGCGAGGAGTAGAGACGCGCGAGAAAAACTCGCTGCACGTTGCATGCACACCACCAGAAAATCCGAGCCCGGCCCGAGCCCGCGTCAAAACACCCGAGCCCGGCCCGGGCCCGGGTCAAAAAGCACATGCCCTGCTCGAGCCTGTGAAAAAAACTGCCCTACCCGGTGCGGCCCGGCCCGGGCTTTCGGGTAAGCCCGAGCCCGTGCAGTGCTCCACTCTGGACTAATGGGTTTATCCGATGACTCAGGGAGTGAGTCTTCAACCAAGGTGGGTTTGAGGTGATCGATAGAGACAGTGTCTTATATTCCGTTTAAGTCCGTGGTGAAATGTTTGTCGGCACGAGGGATGGTGTGGTATGGTATGAACTGTCTTAAGGACGTTGTAGGGGCCTCCGTACTGAGTCACGGCGGATGAAAATGTCAGAGGACGTCGCCAGGTCTGACGGAATATGTGATGCCGTACGGTGCTGGCAGCGTGGTTCAGAAGCACGACGTGTTTAGAATGAAGCTGGCAGCCTGTAGATGTAGTCGGTGGGGTCAAGACACGGTGATAAACGCAAAGGCTGGAAGAATTCCCCTGGAAGGCGTAGTGGTGCTTCAAAAACCATCTCGACAGGCTTACAGCGCAGATTCTGCTTCAGTGTGGCCCGAAGACTCAGCATAACCAGTGATAGTGATGTGCACCAGTGAGTAGCATCAGGGTACGCTGTAAGCAAGGTCTTGATGGAGTGGTGAAAACATTCAACAATACCATTGGCGATGGAGTGATATGCCGTGGTGCGTATTGTTGGGACTCGGGGTAGCGTTTGGGACGGTGATCCTTCAGCTGTAGGGATGAGTAGGTCCGGCAGTAAGAGCGAGAGAAAAGGGGTTCATTCTGATATCGACAGTGGCTCCAGATATGGAAGCTCACTCCATGGGGGAGAACTTTGAATGTCTCAGCTCACTGCATGTCTGAGCACATATCAGAACACGTCAGGACACACCCACTGAACCAAATGTGTCCGCTTATAAAGCAGTCGTATTTCCTAGTTCCCTACACAACGGAATTCGATGGCTTTGATGCGGCCAATCAGAGGGGTCGTATTGCTCACAGAACCTTGCCTCTGATATCCAACCTTCGAAGCAAGGACGAGGCAATCTGGAAACAGGGTGTTCACATTCCTTCAATGAAAGTCATCGACTTGGTTTCTTGCTCTCCGTGACGGTTATCTTGCCAAGGCTGGGATTGTGACCTTCGCACTTGTCCCCGCTTCCAGGAAGGGTGGTGGTTGTGGTCGCTTCTAAGTGAGTTCATTGTCACATCACAGCCGCGTCGCCAGGTAGGCGGCCGCTGATGAATGGGGTGGCTTCGGGGGAAGCACCCAAAAGATGCGCACTGCCGATTTGGGGTGCTTGTTTGCCCGTCACCTTCGGTTTCGGGCACTGTCGCCGTCTGGGCAACGCTGATGAAAGGGGCTGCCTCGATGAAAAGAACCGAAGAATGTGGTCTGCTGATTCGGGTCGCAACAGTATGCGAGAAATGCCCAGGGGGGTCACGAGGTTATCGAATAGTGACGATTCAAACCGGCGTCCTCTATTGTTTGTAAGAGTAGATGATGCGCCGTATCACAAAACCCAGCCCGCGACGAACGCATTTGTGATTTGTGATGGTTTCAGTACGAATGTCGGGCATAGGAAAAGTCTGTGGCCATCGTGTAGAAGCGATCTATGCAGATTAGGAGGCAGGTGTTCCCGTTTGATGGCGGCCATAGCCCCAAAATGTCAATGTGTACCTTGTAGAATCGTTCGGATGGTGGCGTAAACGAGCCGAAAGGGGCCCTTGTGTGTCGGTGAACCTTCGATTGTTGGCATTCTAGACAACCACGCGCCCAGGCACGTACGTCCTTGTTGATGCCCGGCCCGACGAAACGTTTTTGTGTCACCATATGTTGCGTGTCTCGGATTCCATGTTGGGATAGTATATGAAGGGCAGCGAAAATGGTGCGCCGGACATTGAGTGGAACGAGTGGGCGAGGGGTGCCCGTGGAGACATCACAAAGAACAGGGACGAAACAGGGTCTAAAGTTTACAGGGTCTAAAGGCACCGGGTTTTCCAGGAAGCGCAATTACCTCTGTGTCGTCTTGTTGCTGGACAGCATGTGCGGAGAAGTCGATGCTAACCGGGTTGTTGGCCGTAGTGATGGAAGAGGCCCAGCGCGAGAGCGCGTTCGCTGTGGCATTGTTCTTTCCGTGCACTGGGCCCTATGTCCATCGTGGAATCCTCGATGAAGGCAATATGGCGGGTTTTCCATGGTGAAAATTTGGTAGAATTCGACCGGACGGCGAAGGTCAAAGGTTTTTGATCTGTCATATTGTGGAACTGTCGACCCTCAAGGAAATGTCTGAAAATACTTACAGCCATCTACATTCCGAGGAGTTCTCTTCTGGATGTGCTATAGCGGGCCTCCGTGGATGAGAGCTTCCGAGAAAAGAAGGCAGATGGATGCCAGACATTATCCGCGAACTCGCTCCAACAGCAGCATCGGTCGCATCAGCCATGAGACAAATTGGTACCCTGGTAACGGATGGACGAGCAGGGTGGCCTGAGGCAGCTTGGCCTTGCTGGTATCAAAAGCGATTAGTGCTTCTGGGGACCAGGTGAGTTGAGTTATTTTGGATTTGTTGCCCTGGAGCATGTCCGTTAGGTTCCGGAGAAAAGCAGCGCAGTTAGGGATGAAGCTGTTGTCAAACTTTACGAGGCCGGGATTGTAGTGCAGTTTGCGGATGGAAGATGGCTGAGGAAACTCTTGTATGGCCTGGACTTTTAAGGGCAAGGGACGGATGCCATCCTTGTCGGCACGGTAACCGATGAAGTCCAACTCGGGCGTGCCGAATTTACACTTCGCCCTATTGATGATCAGGCCATATTCGGCGAGGCGATGAAAGAGTTGGACCAGATGGTGGATGTGGTGTTCTGACTTTCGACTAAGTACAAGAAAATCGTCGATGTACGCAAAGCAGAATGCAATCCTCTTGCCACTGTGTCTATGAGTCGTTGAAACGTTCGTACAGCACGGCGGAGGCCGAAGGCCATGCGCACGTACTTGAACCGTCCAAATGACGCGATGATTGCCGTCTTGGGAATGTCCGCTGGTTCCACAGGAATTTGATGGTAAGCATTCACCAGATTAATCTTGGAGAATATCGTTGCTCCATGCAGTGGTGCACAGAAATCTGCAATGTGTGGAAGTGGGTAACGGTCCGGAACAGGAGCGTTGTTGAGCACACGGTAATCTCCGCACGGCCGTGAATCTCCAAGAGAGGGCTTTGGCACCTTGTGCAGTGGAGATGCGTAAGGGCTTGAGGAAATTCGCACGATCCCGAGTTTGAACATGTGTTCAAACTTGCCGCGAGCTTGCAGCGATCAGGCGGTAAGCGGTAAGCCCGTCCACGCTCCAGCGTGGACGGGCGGCCGGATTGTATTGATATGGTGAATGACGTCATGTTTGACTGGCAAAAGGAAGTTGGCTGGTGGAAGAAGGGATGAGAATCGCTCAAGGAAGTTTCATGTAGACTAATTTCGGCAACGCGCTGTCATCCGTAGTGGTGGCTCCGCGCTGATCATTGGAAGCGTTGCGGGTGTCGTCAGTCATGTCCACTTGTCGTGGTGACCAATCTTGTGGCGTGCAAATTAAGTTATGGCGAGGAGCCACAATAATCAGGCACATATTTTACGGAACAGAAGGCTTTGCTGACGGTCATTCCTCTCTGTGGCAGGAATCTCCAAGGAGCATAGCACTGGCTGCTCGTGATATGAGCCACGCGCCCGCTTCGCTTTTTAGGCAATGGCCCATCTCTAACAAGCCGCCGGTCTCCTCATCCTTTTCGACGTCGATGCTGCTCCAGGTGTCTTTAATGGTAAGCTAAGAAAGTTGTGAAAAAGAGCGAACGCGAAAAACAGTATTGGTTTCACAGGTGTATTTGATGGTAAGTGACGCTAGTTGCCAGAAACAGCGAACATGTAAAACAGCGTGGGTTTCACAGATGTCTTTCATGGTAAGTGACGATAGTTGTGCTTAGCAGTGAACGCGTAAAACAGCATGGCTTTCACAGGTGTATTTGGTGGTAAGTTATAATGCGCATTCCATTTTATCTCCTCTTCAGGCAAAATTATGTTTTCGTGGTGTTCGTTTTCCCCGGTTCAGTACCCCGGTGTAGATTCTTAGTTCAACTGCATCGATAACATATTCTGCACTATAACTGATTGTGCGTTGGCCTTTTTGTTGTTGGTGTTTTTGTTTTATTGTAATTACAACGAACGTGTAGCAATCAATGTTATACATGTGTTTGTGTTTGTTTTTTTCACGCTCAAGACTTTTGCTCTTGGGAGGAAGGCTCATCGTGTCCGGTGCTCCTTGCTCCACAACGTTTCGCCACCTGGAAAATCCGCACTGGCTCGGAGATAGGCCTTCCCGATCACACTCTGAAGAACCTGACAGGTGAGTAATTGGGCAGCAACTTATGCAGAACAGGCAAATGTGAGCAGCAGCAAGAATTCGCGAGAGATTTTCGACCGTTCCGAAAACCGAATTTGCTTTCCTTCGTCAAATGGTCCCTTCTTATACGTTTGTTCATACGTACGATGAATACGTAGCTTGTCGAAGTGTCAAAACGTTGACATATTTGCGTCGAAAATGAGAGTTTCTGAGACTTCATCTTAGAAACTCTCACTTTCTCACTTAACAGCATTATTTGCCTCTCATTTATGAAAAGAAATGCTAATGCAACAGCAAAATCCGAATCAGAGCAGAGACACTGTTCATGACATCAATTGACATGATGCACATGACGACAGCAGATGTATTGACCACAAGGAAATACCTTACTACTGATCAAGAAACCCAGTGCGAGATAAGTAAGTATGCTCACGGCTGCCTTAGGAAAGACGCTGAGCGCGTGTTTTTGTTCAACGAATGCGTAGAAAGCAGGGAGCCAAATGTATCACCACTGCTGTCACCGTGTATTTCTGAACTCAAGTCGCTCGAGATCGACATTCGCAGTTTTGTCGGTGATCAGGATGTTGACTACAAGGTAGACGACACCTTAAGAATTTCAGTACATCTGTGTTCTGAAATATAGAAGCACGGCCTCCGTTTATGCCTTGAAGTAGTGTAGAAATGTCATAAGATGCAAAAAAAGAACTTACCTGAATATATTAGAATATTCAAAGACCTATCCCAGTACGAACATTAATCGTCATAAGGGGAAAAAACTGCATTTAGTTGTAGAGATGTAAGACTTCACGAGTAATAATAGTAATATTATGACGTCTCTGTTGGCATGACGTTTATTCGGCCCGAGTACTTGGGAGCGAACCAGCAAAAGCACACACTCGATGATGATGATGATCACACATAACTGAAGATGAGGATCGCGCAACGTAGGATGATGATGATAATATACAGATGAAGAAGACGTGCCTAATAAACGCCCACACTAATTTCCCCCCCACGTGGAAGCGGCCATCCTGGCCGCAAGTCAAGGCGACGAAGAACGCCGCGTGAAGGGTTTCATGCGGGACACATGAACGACCTCGGTGCTGCGACAACGGCGGTCTGTGGCGGCGACAACAGGAAACACACGATAATTGACGGGCGATGTCTGCTCCAGGATGATGTAGGGCCCGATGAAACGCGGCTGGAACTTGTCGCACAAACCAGGTGTGCGAAGGGGCGTCAATAGAAGTATTTCGTCACCAGGTCGGAAGGACACAACGCGATGGAGGGTGTCGTAAATGATCTTCCGGTCGTGTTGCCTGGCCGCTGTGTTGACGCGAGCACGCTGGCGACACTGGGCGAGTCGTGAAAGGAATTCTTCGCTAGACGACGCAGATGGGTTCACAGGAGCATCGAAGAAAGAAACGTCTAGAAGGGAAGTAGGCGACCGTCCGTAAACTAAGTAAAATGGCGAGTAGCCGGTGGTACGCTGAACGGCCGTGTTGTAGGCGAAAGTGACGAACGGTAGAAGCTTGTCCCAATTCTTGTGATCAGGCTGAATATATACGGCGATCATGTCGGCAAGCGTGCGAAGAAATCGCTCTGTCAAGCCGTTAGTCTGTGGATGGTAACTCGAAGCTGTTTTATGCGTGGTACCAGAGGCGCGCAGGACTTCGTTTAAAAGTTGCGAAAGAAAGACCTTTCCACGGTCGCTTAGCAGTACTCGAGGAGCACCATGGCGCAGAATTATCGCTTGAAGGACGAAGTCGGCAACCTCCGAAGCTGAGCCAGTGATCACTGATGTCTCAGCGTAGCGCGTCAGGTGGTCGATGGCGGTCACTATCCACCGATTTCCAGCTGCAGTAACAGGAAGGGGCCCGTAAAGGTCGATACCAACAACCTCAAATGGTGCGGCGGGACACGGAATAGGCAGTAATTCGCCGGCAGGAGCAGAGGTGGGGAGTTTGCGACGCTAACACGGAGAACAGGAACCGACGTATCTCGCCACACTAGTAGAAAGGCCAGGCCAATAGTAACGGCTTCGAATGAGATCGTAGGTTTTGTGAAAACCGAGATGGCCAGCAGTCATGTCATCGTGGAATGCTCTGAGGACATCGGCTCGAAGAGAGTGCGGTAGAACGGGCACCCAGCGTTGACCGTCAAGGTGGTAAATGCGCCGATACAGCAACGGTAGCGGTAGAAGTGGAAGGTGGTGCGTCCTGAGACATGCTAGTGGACAGTGGGCGCAAGCGGCGGCGTGAACGTAGCTCCAGGGGGTAGGCTGAGCGGGCAGAGGACTGAGGATCGAAGAGCACCTCCACCACTTATGACGTCTCTGTTGGCACGACGTTTATTCGGCCCGAGTACTTGGGAGCGAACCAACCAGCAAAAGCACACACTCGATGATGATCACACATAACTGAAGATGAGGATCGCGCAACATAGATGATGATAATATACAGATGAAGAAGACGTGCGTAATAAACGCCCACAATATAGCAAATCATTTCCGCGGAAGCCAAAAAGTTGGAAGAAAGTTTGTGAAATGAAAATATTTATATCCGTTTGTCTAGTAGCCAGAAGCTACAAGAAGAATGAATATAAATTTTCCCTTTTAATAATAATAATAATAATAATAATAATAATAATAATAATAATAATAATAATAATAATAATAATAATAATAATGTGTTATTTCAGTCAGTGCAGTTTGATGAAGCAGGTGTGAAATAAAATCGGCCATCCGTTTGACTGGGCTCTTACCAACAATAAATCGGGTAGTGGCATGGTACACTAGAAAAAAAAACACACGTGCGAATACATACCAGAATACATATACAATATGAAGATGTAGCATGGTTGAATAAATACTATGATATATCTAGCCCACTGTGAAAAAGAGGAAAGGCATGGCATGGCAAGAACTTTATTTTGGTCCAGAGAAACTAGGGCCAGAGGGCAAAAGCCCCCAGGCTAAGTCGGTGACTCCGCCCACGTAGGCACCGGTAGGCCAAAGGCTTTCCCGATGTCGTGAGCTCTCCGGACGGCCAGGAGAAAAGAGAATAATATTTTAGGCGGCAAGGCATCACAGTGGAAGCCTGCAATAATGAAAGCAGTATACTAATGATTACCAGAGGTTGATAGCACGCGGAAGAAATTCAGAAGGCTTGGCTTGCGTACGAAAATTGTGAATCTCCGAATTGCTGATACTCTAGAATGTAATGTAGGCCGCATGAGGCCTGTTTAGCATCCGAGAAATACACGGAGAATTTGCAGCTTGCGGGTTATACTGTCTGCTTCAGTAACGCAGGGGATAATATACAATAAATGGTCGCGCTAAGACCAGCGAGGTCTAAGTGTGGGTTGGAACGTTCATTAATTTGTGCAATAAACAATATTAAATTAAGCAAGGGGCTAAAGGCTGGCTTGGAAACAAACTTCGTGATTATGAGTCAGCCTCCTGGAACAGTAAATAAGCACCTTTTTTTAGGGCCTACAGTTACAGGGGACAAGAATCACGAGAACATCTCCAGAAGTAAACAATTGCTTGCGAGTGGAAATGGAAGGCACTGTTAAGCCGTGAACGTGATCTTAATAATATCCCTGAAGAGAAAAGTATATGTTCGGTACATTCTTTATTAGCAAACCTATCAGACCGAAACTAGAAGGACCACAAAGGCACTTGAGAAACTGCATAACGGGGGATGCAACATATGATACGCCTAACTTCAGGCGTCACAGCAATGGCAGAAAGGATTGGAGAACAACGGTGGCTAGATCGCCTTCTGGTTGAGATGAAAAATCAAAAGTTAAGCTTCTGCTAGAATGCGTAGAACAGAACAGTGGTTTACGGGAGTAGAGTAATATCTGTTAAGAGTAACGCGGTTAACGTCGGCACAGAGTTAGTTGGGGCAAGAAGGTAAAACAAACTGCAGATATTGTATGCAGTAGGCTAATAGAAAGACATCAGCAAATTTAAATCATTTATTTATTTATATTTATATACAATACCTACAGCGCCCTCTAGGGCATTATTGTAGGGGGGAACATCAGAAATAAATCACAAGACATATACTATAAGTTAGGCAAATGATGCAGCATATAAATCATCTAAATACCTATGCACTATTTCAATAAAAAGCAAAAACAAAAACTAATATACAGTAAATATTACTATACAGTACTAATATTCAGTAAAAAGCAAGAACAAAACTAATATACAAAGATGAACAAGCATGTCACGCACAGACAAAAGAAGAACATCTAAATATAGCGATCTCGGCTAACATCGTTGGGAATAATCAACAAAGGGGATAAAACATGCAAGAACAAGCAATATTGCACTCATATTAACACGTGGTTCTGTAAAGCCGTTAGAAAGTATGTGGGAGGGGCAGTAGCAATTTGCGCAGGTAGACCGTTCCAGTCGTGCACGGTTCGTGGAAAAAAGCTGTATTTGAATGCGTTTATTCGGCAACTGTATTCGCGTGCCTTTAGTGGGTGGTCAGTGCGGGCGGAAATGTAGCTGGGCTCCTTTATGTA
Organism: Dermacentor silvarum; assembly: GCF_013339745.2. NCBI lineage: Eukaryota > Metazoa > Arthropoda > Arachnida > Ixodida > Ixodidae > Dermacentor > Dermacentor silvarum. The sequence continues at coordinate 135,570,127 of NC_051157.2, forward strand.
TTTCTCTTTTGGATGCCAGTGTTATTGTTTAGAACATTATAAAAGAAAGAGAGTCTGAGGTATTTTCGCCGGTTTTCAAGTAACGGCCATCCCAACTTGTCGCGCAAACCAGAAGACCTCTTTTGAAAATTATAGTCGCCAGATACGAATCTGGCAGCCCGTTTTTGGACGCGCTGAAGTTCTTCAACGTTGAGCTTTGTATGCGGGTCCCAGGCGGCGCAAGCGTACTCGAGTATAGGACGAACACTTGAAATATATAAAGTTTCCTTTAGCTTAACGGGAGCATCCTTAAAGTTACGTCGGAGGAAGTTTAATGTGCGGCTGGCTTTCGCTGCGATATAGTTGACATGTGTATTCCAAGATAAATCAGTGGAAAAAATGACTCCTAAGTACTTATAAGTTGAGACAGCAGATATTTCTGTGCTACCAAGGAAGTAGTCTGCTTGAAGGAATTGTTTCTTTTTCGTAAACCGGACCAGATTACATTTCGAGAGATTCAGCGCCATATTCCATTTTTGGCACCAAGAGTACACGGAGTTGAGGTCATGCTGTAGTGTAACTGCATCTGCTTCAGAGGATATGGTGCGGTAGACACAGCAGTCGTCAGCGTAAAGTCGAACGGTACTTGAAATGTAGTCACTAAGATCGTTTATAAATATCAAAAAAAGAAGAGGGCCTAGAACCGACCCTTGCGGAACACCAGAGGTCACACCCACACTTACTGAACTAATACCGTCACAAACTACGCACTGTTTTCTTTCCATGAGGTACGCTTCAATCCAGGTTAGGAGTGTAGTAGGAATATTCAAAAGTGAAAGCTTCTGCAGTAATAGGTCGTGAGCAACTAAATCGAAGGCTTTCCGAAAATCTAGAAAAATAAAATCAACCTGACCGGCAGAGTTTAAGGAAGCGGAAATATCATGGGTAAATTCTACAAGCTGTGTTTCACATGAGAAACCTGACCTAAATCCATGTTGTGTTGGACAGAAAAAATTATTGTTTTGTAGATGGCTGATTAACTGAGTATAAATGACATGTTCTAGTATTTTGCACGACACGCTCGTCAAAGATATAGGCCTATAGTTGCATGTTTTACTTCTATCACCACTCTTATGTATGGGAACAACATTGGCACTTTTCCAGTCATGAGGAAGTTCACCACTCTCTAAAGATTTTTGAAACAACACAACTAGATACGGGGCAACAGAAACAGCACAATTTTTCAGAATGTAATTTGAGATGTTGTCTGGCCCCGGAGCAGATGTAAGTTTAACTTTCTGTAATAACAGCATAATTCCCCGTTGAGAAATTTCTATATCATCCATTCTTGTCAGGTTGCTTGAAGTTTGGAAGGGAGCGTGTCTTGTTTTTTGACTGGAAAACACCGATTGGAAATAGAGATTGAAACAGTTCGCTTTTCCGGTTGGATCCTTGCCATAATCAACTCCATCTAGTATCTCAGGTA
>NC_051157.2:135571691-135601231 GCF_013339745.2 Dermacentor silvarum
AACAAAACTGCTGCTAAAAGAAAGCCGTTGCTTCCTGACGAAGATAAGTTCTAGGGACTTAACTTCGGCTTAGGCTGCATTCCATGCTCAAGCACTGTTAATGATCTCTTGCCTCCATCTTCGCGTGTACTTAGTACTAGTTTGGATTATATAGTGTCTCTGTTTCACATCTTTCCGCCAATGCAGACTTTCCAATGAGTGCACTGCTATTTCCACGAGCACTCACCGTTGCGACTGTTGCGTGGGTTGGTGAGCGGTGAGTTCTCGACTTCGCCTACCGCTTTGCGGCGCCATGCCGCCGTGCCACGGTTCAGAGAGCCGTCGGAGATCCAGCCGCACAGGCCTTTGCTGAAGTCGCAATCGCCGCAGTTTCGCTCGTCTTCGCCGTTTTCGCAGTCGGTCACGAAGTCACACACACGCTCTATCGTCACAGTCTTGTTGCCACAATCAAACCTTTGTGTCGACCGTGCTACGTGATGGGAGAGATGGAGAAAAAATAAACATTGCAGGTCTACATAATTTCAAATAAGTGGTAACTCTTGAAGTTTCGTCTGTGAAGTATCGAAGACGAGTTAAGTTTCGTAAAGTGGACCTATGCTTGAAGTGACGAAACTACACGTTAGCTTGATGACTTGAATTTGGTCGCACAGAGAGTGAAATAGAAAAAAAAATACATAGAGACAGCAAGTTTTAGACTCAACATTGTTTGTTTTCTGTATTTTTCTTATGATTGCTGCCCACTTTCTCACGTTCATTCATTTTACTTTTCACAAGCTGCAACATCCCATGGAAGAGACACTGAAGCCGTTAGAACATGCTATCTTTGAATTCATAAAATTTTTATAGACAATAGTCTACAAATAAGACGAAGAAACAATGCCACATGAGTATGTCTAGAGAATCACTCGTAAAATATATTACAGAGAAATAAATGCACGTATGCTAAGGAGAACATATGAGCACCGAAGTTACAGAATTAGCAATACAATACTAAGAAAACAATGTAGAATATATACGTAGCAAAGACTCATTATTTTCGATAGGTAAACACCTACCTATATGTACCATTTGATGATTTTGGTCTATGTTACTGCACGGTAGCTATCCGTAAGATTTTATATATCGGTTCCGAGCTACTACAGGCTAGATTTGCTATATACCACATAATTTGCTTATATTGTGCTTGTGACGTAGGCTGTGCGTATCATTCGATTGCTCGTTTTTCCCAGGCACAATATCCCCAGTCTTTAATGACACTCTCCCTTCTTATTTCTAGAATTCAGAGCCCTATAAGAAATGAAGGCGATAAATATTTTCAACAAAATGAAGCAGTTAAAACTTGGTTAATTTATTCGAATAAGTGATAGAAACTGCCAACAACTTGCATTACTCAGCAGAATTAAACACCACTTGCGCTCTAAGGACACTGATTTCATCACCCCACTCGATCCTCTATCGCGCATATATTTTATTTTAACTTACACGGTATTCTTGCGTCTGACATGATCACTTTTTTTACTAAATAAACTCGCTGATCCACAGATTCAGTCACTGACCAACTCTTTCGTTAAATCACTCAGTCCAGCCTGTGTTAGTCGCAAATTACCGATCTCCCGTCTTCTAGTCTGCAAACTTTTATCTCGACATGCGCATTAACCAAAAGAATTGTAAATCATGCCCGGCTGACAAGAGCTTATGCTTCTAGAAGAACCTTCCTTTATTCAGGAAACTGCAACATCTTGTAACAACTGTCCTGTTAGAAAGATATTTATCGTCAAACGTCCTAGAAATAACATTGGTGTTACACTTTCCTAGAAATGTCCTTCTATCTGCTCTGGGCCACCCTTTAGAATGCTGATGAATGTTTACCGCAGGTTTTGGGGACATCTCTAACGTCGTGTTATTTCATGAGATCTTTGTTAAGCTCACATTACCACCTTTTCATTTCGCATTTGCATCTGCCATAATGTGATCAATTAAGAAGGCCAACTACTGACAATTCATCACGAATCACTTTATAATGAGGATGCAGTTACGTAAAAAAATTTATGGCGCTAGCTGGTCACTCCCTGAGCGGTATGTGATGTCAGCCTTGTCGTCAGCCATCCGGGTACTCACTAGAAGACGCTTGCAAGCCAGAAATAGATCTATTCATGATAAGGTATGTGGTTAATGCCTGTAAATACAGCGTGGAATGCTACCGCAATAAAAATCGCATTTATAGTTCTTCGCGCTATCGGATCGGCATACATCAGAGAGTTGGAGAATAATTCTTTTTCAGTGTACGATGACCATCGTTGTTACGTAAGCACAATAAGTTCGCATCTGCCTTCAATTATTATAACAAGCTCATTGCCTTCTCATGGCAATGCACACATTCCAACGGTACTTAAAATGCGAGGGATTGCAATGAAACCGCTGCCGCCTTTTCTTTGCTTTTGGAAGCTTTACTGGAAATGTCTACAAGGAATGTCAGCAAGAAGTTAACAAAAGTTGAAATGTATGTGTCATAGACAATCGGTGTGCTTCTATTGGACTACACTACTGCGACAAGAACTATGCGGACACTGCCAGGGAATTATACCGACAACACAGACGCACCTGTGGGTGCGAGGGAAAGCGTAAGCGGAGGCCGAGAAGTTGGTGGCTTAATGCGGGCCGTCTTACCCTACGCCCGCTATCGGAGGTCACACGATCAAGTAGGAGCTTGGAAAGGAGAGCACGCGTCTCCTTCTCTAACCATGTCATGGCTGCGCATGGTTGTTCACGGGAGAGAGCGCATCGCCAGCCCGCGCGCCGTATCTTTGAGGTAAGCTGTGGCGGGTGTAATTGCTAACGGAGAGCCAAGATCGCTGGGGCCCAGATGCACGCTGTTTTCCCGCGCGGCTAGTGTTGGACGTCACCTAATCTCAAGTTTTCGAGACGCGGTGAAGCATGTGGCAGCACGAAGCTATTGCTCCTCGTTGGCGCCAGGTCTTGATTACGTCAGGGCTGTGAAAGCGAGTGCTCGCAGTCATCGAGTAAGAACTGACCATGCTTGGTTGTGCGCGCGTGACATAATGGTTTATAAATTAATAAATAATCTTATGAATTCCGAACGTTACTTCGCTGCAGTAATCTAACTTTTTGCGATCGCTATTTATACTTCGCAAACTGTAACAATGTTTCGTCTTGTTCTTTTATCTAAATAATTTATTATAGTGTTCGTATAAATGTATTTTGGTCTAACGGCCATCCGTCCGTATAGCTAAGTTGGTTTACCGAAGGTGCACCGACGCTGGTCAACAATAATAGATAACAATATTAGAATAATAGATATCCAAAAGATTAGATTACAACGTTATGTATTCTTTACAGATTGTCTAAGTACACCTTTTAGAAATAACCACGAGGTCGCAATGGTACTGGGTTACTGTCGAAACATTAGGTTTAATAGAAAACACAAGACATGCAGGGCAAGATGTGATCGGTTTTGGTCGTGTTCGTTGGCTTCGCTTGCTTACTTCCCATTAAAATATACAAATATTTCTTCCTACTCACTCCTTTGATTACATTGCTCGCTGATCAGCACATCGTCGATGGCAACGAAGCCGTCTCCGTTCGTTCCAGAAACAGCAGTAATGGTATCGTCCTGGTAAAAAGATACGGCAAATAGAATATGGCAGAAGCACTGAAGTGGCAGTTCTATTAAATGTTACGTAAAATTAAAAAAACATACATTACTTTTTTCTTTCACCCAAGTGCTTTAGGAGCAAAGGTGCCGCACCTTTCAGTTCTAATAACTAATATTTGATGTCTTATCATTTGGTGTTTCTAAATATAACTTCAATACTGCTTCATATTTTACATACATGCATACATACACACATACATAAATACATACACCCGCCGTGGTTGCTCAGTGGCTACGGTGCTGGGCTACTGAGCACGAGGTCGCGGGATCGAATCCCGGCCACGGCGGCCGCATTTCGATGGGGGCGAAATGCGAAAACACCCGTGTACTTAGATTTGGGTGCACGTTAATGAACCCCAGGTGGTCCAAATGTCTGGAGTCCCCCACTACGGCGTGCCTCATAATCATATCGTGGTTTCGGCACGTAAAACCCCATAATTATTTTTTTTAAAACATAAATACATACATACATACTGTAATGTAAACGCATACTGTTTCCATTGGGCTCAGGATCCTTTTAATAATGACACAGAAGACGGGAGCTTTTTACATTCAACACAGAATATACAGAGACACATTAACCCGACACAGAACGATTTACATGCACGCGGACTAGAGTTCTGAAGACCTTTATCCTTCTATATGGTGATATTCCTAGCACTCATGCAGCATGACTCGCTGGTGTGCGTCGTTGTTGCGGAGCCCGTGATGGTTATCGTGGCGTAGCGACACTTTAGCGTTGCGTTCCTACATTTCACTTCAGCTGGTATGTATCTTGCGACGGCCACGTCCCACGCCGCCACCACCACGCACACCTGGATGTGACTTGGAAGCAGGGGAAACAGCAGGCCCGCAGAACACCAGCCCATTGCTGTAACTGGCCACTAACGTCTGGCCTGTAACGCCTCAGCCGCTAGAACGTCGGGCTCGGTCGCAAGACAGGTAGCTCAGACCTGCCGGTTCCCAGCAGGAAGCACTGCACCAGACCGCTATAGCTGCAGGCCGCTGGTGCGCAGGAGAGACCAGCCACGAGTGGGACTTAAGACCACGTGACGTATTCTGAAACGCTCCACTTCGGCGATAGTTCACCTAGGGAACAATTTCGCCTTCAGGCGCATGCTGATTGGCTGGTTGAGCAAAATTGATTGATGTCGGGCTCTAACCAGCCAATCAGCTCATTCAATTTTGTCCAACCAGCCAATCAGCGTGCACCTGAAGGGGAAATTGTCGCCTAGGCGAACGATCGCCGAAGTGGAACAGTTTCAGAATATGTCCCCATGTCCGTAGGTTAGCAGGACACCGGTCGCCTGTACACGAGCCTTGAACCGCCGTTCTGCGAGCTGCCGTTCCAGACTCCCGTTCATTCTCATGCTCTGCGCGCTCCGCCCACCGCTTCCTTGTCCGTGGCATGTGGTCTCTTCCATTATCATCATGAGTAACATTTCTCTTGCTGCCACAAGACAATTATCACGCCAAGCTCGCATTTCAGGCCCTTTGTTCCGTCACGGTACATGCCACACACGCCACACACAACACACACACAGAGAGAGAGAGAGAGAGAGAGACATGCATACATTAGGCGCTAGTTAAAAGGTGCCAGCAGCACCACTTTGCAAGCTTTCGTGTTATGTCTTGCAAACTGTCTTTCCCCAAGACTGTGGCCCTTCTGCTTACCAACTTCTACTGCCATGTCTGCAGCAATAATATTGATATTTTATACGTACTTCGTAGAGGAGGCTACAAGTTCTCATGAGCTCATAGCGCAGTATGCGCTCTCTCGTAACTAAAGGGGACCCATAGTGTGTGTTTTATACATGGCAAAAAAAGTGGCCTCTATTACCGACACGGAAAGCAATTAGGATCGCATTCAATGCGCGGTGTGGCCGTTCCTTGCGCGTTCCTTCCATGAGCTGAAGTATAGGACGAGAGGTCTCTATTCTACTCCTGAACGCAAGACTGCCTGTCGCCACACTTCTGTCAGAGTGGACTAGCGAGACATGCGCTCGTATTGCGCTAGATTTTCCTGCTGTGACTGCATAGCTATAGACTGTACTCCATTGTGTGTGTATGCCAAATTTTGTGCGGAATTATCTAGCGGTATTTCATTGCACTACTTTATGGATATTTCTTCTGAATTATATTTGCTTATGAATACGTATATAATACAATTGACATATATAAAATGAAGACAAAAATTGGAGGACGCTTAAGCTTCGCCTTTAAGAGTGGAATGTGATAGTGTTATCGCCCCGTTTGCATCGCATTTTTATTTCAGTGAGCTTCACCGCAACATAGAACACGGGAAAGCCAGCTTACAAAGACCAAGCTTACAACAATCCCCTTAAAGTAGGCCTCACTTGTAAACAGAAATGCATTGCTGAGAAGACGTTTTTTCAGGGGCAATATATGTCGTCTTATATTAAAAGGTGAGAGCCCTAGCACCTTTTTTACTATTTTATTATTTGTTCGCTATTGCGCCGGCGGGCGCGCGTGTCCAAAACGTATTAGACAGGTGAAGTCCCAATTTGACCTGCCGAGTATGCGAGTGCCATCTGGATAGCACTTTCGCAAGTATATTACCCGAATGCACTGGGTTGGGATGGTCGAAATGCTGGAAAAGGGGTTTGTGTTTTAGTTTCCTCGAAAGAGAATTATGTTTTCTCGCGCATTCAAATAACAGTCCGACGGCACCATGTTTGTAGGTTGTGCTTAAGTCGTGCTTTACGATTTTTCTGACGGATTTCAGTGTGAGAAATGCAATTTTTGTTCACCAATACTTTGCACCACGCGGAGGGCACCACGTGGTCGGGGTGGTTCGGGATGATTTTCTCCTTCGCTAACACCTTGCGCCACGCGGAGGGTCTCCGCGGTCGGGATGGTGGGGATAATTTTTCCGCCACGGACGCCAACGCAGGATTTTCAGCGACAAGGCGCTTTAACGCTATCGCGTTAGTACGCAGGCTGCCAACTGTCAAATGTATTTTAAAAGCCATAGCAGGGTAAACTAAAAGGGTCGAAGGCGACGTTGCGAGCTTCGTAAAAAAAAACAGTTCTTTCAAAAATTGTGGTGCCAGATCACAGTTAATAAGTTCTGCACGGGGCTCATGGCTAAGGCTGTTCATGTTTTAAAACAGGAACCAGACGGCTGAGTACCATTACATATAGCGCGGTAGAAATGTCATCTCTGTGCGAACAAGGACATTTGGGAAAGGCTGCCGAGGCGAATAGATACGGCCTTCTTGGATCGATGCTCACTAGTTCAGATATAGGGTGCGAGATACTCAGTCATTCAGTGAACGTCGCGGCATTATGACGCTAGGTCCGTGCGTTGTTAGGACTATTGCTATTGGGCCTGTATGCGAGCGTAAATTACGTACTCCTTGAAATGATACTGGCGCTAAACTGACAGTGTTGCTTTTTAATCTGGCATTCAAAATTTTATACAGTATCAGTTTCCCGCGGCGTTTTTATAGTTATCTTGCACATTTTAAGAAACTGCTTGCAATATAGTGAAAATTGTCTTTTTTGGCCACTTTCCAGTCATAATTTGGCTGAACAGCCCAAAAAAGATTAAATGCTTTCACATGCAGCATCACCCTGATCATGAGAACAAAATTAACAACAGAATGAAAATAGGTTGGAATGCATGCGGCGAGCAACGCAGTCTTGACCGGCCGCTTACCGCTTTACTTGAAAAATGCGTAATCATTGCACTCTACCTGTACTCAAATATGGGGCAGAAACTTGCACGTCAACAAAAGCTTGAGACGAAGTGAAGGACCACGCAACAAGCCACGGAACGAAAAATGCTAGGCGTGATGTTAAGAAACAGGAAGACAGTGTTGTGGGTTAGACAGCACACGGGGGCAGTCAATATTCTATGTGACATTAAGAAGAAAAAAGATGGAGCTACACAGGAAATGCAGTGCGTAGGGTAGATAACTTGTTTTCTATTAGAGTGACAGAATGGGCGCAAAAAGAAAGAAAGCGCAGTCCAGGATGCAAGAGAATTAGGTGGTAGGAAATTACGAAACTCGCATGCATGAGATTGGGTCAGCTCGCCAAGACAGCGGTCTCTGGAAATCGCTGGGAGAGGCATTCGTATCATTTCATTCCCTGTCATTACCCTCAGGGCCTTTCATCATTACAGAGGGGAGAGGAACCTCATACAAACAACAGAAATATGCACAAGCGAATATAATACAAGTGTAGCGCAGTAATAATAATGTCAATACTATAATAAAGACATCAATAATGCACACAATATTATTAAAACATTAACGCAATAATTATAGTAACAATAATACAGGTATAACGTTACATTAACTTGTTCAGGTTGAACGAGGTTAGTCACAGCATGCTGAAAGTAGTACTGACCCGTGAAACTTACAATACACGGTGGTAGTTTATTCTGCTCATTATAAGTTTCAGAATGAAAAGAATTTGAAAAGGTTGCAGTTTTGCCGTGAGAAGCAACAACCTCATGTATGGATCAAGGCGACGCAATATGAAGGATGGTGGAACCTTGTCCTGCAGCGGACATAAAGATTTGAGTGATGTGGATAATTATGTTGACGCAACATTACTGCATCTTTATTTATTTTATTCGTCAGGAGCACCTTAAAGAGCATTCTCCTGTTCTGTCGTGCTTAATTCGGAGGTATTTGTTTTTTGCCAAGCGCTGGTAATGTCTATCGAACTAGACTAGGTTGCTGCAATAACAAGAATTGAGGAGTTTTTCTTCTATTGTGTTTGATAGACTTTAATATTATATCTTTTCTGTCAACCTGAAATTCACGGTCACTTGGATACCAAAATGAAATTTTCGATAAGACTGCTTAAGTTTTCCATTACTATTGTAAAACATTTCCGTTTAGGTGAAGTTAAAACGGAAATATTTGTACTCTACATCAGCTGTCTACACGTAACGATCATTTCGCCCAGTGTAGCTCTCAGTGGCCTTCCATACACGATGGTAGCGTCATTTGCCGCTAATCCAACTCTCCATTGCCAAACGATACCTGCACTTCCAACATCCGATGTACATGTATGCACTTTTCACCTGGTTGCTAAATCAAATTGAGGAAAAATATGTGCTCTTGCTCACCCTGATAGTTTCCTACAAGCATCAGTGTTTCACGGCAACTTCGTTAATTTCATGCCACGATAGAACAGCTGCTAAATAAGTACACTGATTTCCCAATATTGTGAGCCGCTTTCGCTGCACAGCACGACGTGCGAAACACTTACGTGAATTTTCAGGACCAAAAGATAAAATCATTTCGTTAGGAAAGCCAATAGTTTGTCATGTAAGGTGAGAAAACAACTCTTGCAAACTAAAAGGCATAACACACTTGTTATCCGAAAGGTATTTCTGATATTCCAAGTGTATTGCACCTGCGTCAGTATGGAAAAGCGGGACAATAATTTATTTCCTCCGTAGGGCCATCTGAAATCACGCATATGCAACACCTGTCGCGCAAGCGCAATTGTCGGTACATACCCACTGTATTGATTGCCGCCACTGGTAACGCTTCCAGACACCACTCCCGTTGAGTATTGCTTGATCTTGCACATAGAGCACAATCCCATTTGAGAGTTTGGGCAGGAAGTACCAGAGTGACACGCAATCGTACCGCAGGGGCTCTCGCAACGTAAACGATGTCTTGTTTCCCTTGGTACCCGGAGACTTGAATAGAAGATAGTAGCCTGCAATGATTAGAACGCTACTCTGGAACAGTGAGCGTCATCAGCAGCAGGGTCATCGTAATCAGCAGTATAACATTCTGATCAAACCTGTCAGTCTGCTTTCACGATAAACTTCTTTGTTCAAAAAAAAAAACTACTAAAGTCGAGCAGAAGAAAATCAAGTGAAAGAATATGTCTACATTACAGATATAGTCACCTGTAAAGAGGGTTTAGCCTTATCGCTTTAAACCGAAACGAAAGACGACAAAAAATTTGGGTGGGAGTCTTCAGCGAGTACTAACCAAATGTGTGAATATATCCACTGAATGGCTTTGTTTGTTGTTCATGCTCATTGCACACTTTATTAGCAAGGTATCTTAGGATCGGTATGTAATTGGGGATGACATGTTTTATATAAAAATGCAGAGCCCTTCCACTATCTGAAGATTGAAGACCACCAAATCGATTGTTTTTGTTTATATATTTATTAAATTGTTTCAATTTGTTGGCTATGTTAATGGTTGAAAAGACACAACACGTATGTTTGAGCCACACGTGAGGTTCGTCATCGTCGTCTGCTTCCACAGCTGGCTGCGTTGCCGCTGCTCATTACAGTAAAAATTTCACTTCTCGTCTGTCGTAATGGGGAGGCCGTGTTTATGAGCCACATGGGGCGTGGTTCGTTTGACTCCTGCTTGTTGCTCACTTTTCGAATGTTTATTTATTGTGTACCCTCGAACTTGCTACACTTTCGGATCCGTCAGGTCAAGAGGAACAAGCAGATACCCGACTTTTATGGGTGGGCGGAGCTTTTGTGACTTTTACTGCCATTTTTCTACCGACCCAGCCGTGATTTTGTGTTGACCCTAACCGAGTTAGGGTTAGGCATCGCTCGCCCGCTTCTTCTCGTCAGAGGCTTTTTCCGCAGACTTTGTGATGGAGTACGAGGTGGAAGGGGAGATTTTAACCCCCAAGGACTTTACTAACGACTCCGGGTGGCATCTTGTTGCCGCCAGACGTTCTTCAGTGAGAATGAGAAACGCGGCAGCCCACCAGCTTGGCACTAATGCCATCGACATTCAGCCTAACGGCACCTGCGGTGGTTCTGTTCGACGGGTACAAGGTGCCCACTTTTATCTCGTACGGCGGAATTATCGTCAAGTGCACTTGATTTCGCAAGCAAATGGACGTGTGTTGCAGCTTCGGCAGACTTGGGTACAGCTCCGACGTCTGCCTTTCGCCCAACGAAGCCATCTGCAGGGGATGCGAAGAAGAAAACGCCGACGCTCAACATAGGTGCAAACTCAAAAGAAACTATTAGAGCCATTAGAAATATCAATCCGTGATGCGGATTTTCAAAATTTCCCTACTGCGACAGTAAGCGCTGAATTCGATGATATATTTCCTAATAACGCTAACTCCTGCCTATTCGATACCTAAAAAGTTTGCTAGATGACCACCTCGAGAACCTCCAAATAAATGCAGTAATAGCCACAGATGCTTCTGTCAGTGAAGAGAAGGCAGGAGTGGGTATTTTTTCGGCATCATTAAATTGGTCTTTCTCTCTTCGACTACCCGACTTTACGCCAATATTTCAGGCGGAGTTATTATCGATCATCCTAGCTCTACGAAAACTTCCCACATCTATTACTTCAGCCGTAATCTTAATCGACTCCCTGTCGGTTTGCTCCACTTTATCAGTGCCCAATTCATCCATCATTCTCCGAGAATTTAATTCATCCATCCCCCAACATTTACGCCTTATCCATCTGGTATGGGTGCTAGGGCACGTGGGGCTCACTTTAAACGAATCTGCAGACGCACTAGCAGCGGCATCCCTTAACGGCCCAGTACTGAGGATTCTAAGACCTTCGGCATACGTCACTTTTGCGAGATTTAAAAAAAAATTGTCCAAGAAGAACACGCCAAATCATGTGTACTCAATAACACCGATTTTCAGCACCTTAGGTTTCCCTGGCACAGCAGATGGTGTTCAACAAGAAAATTTGAAGTGTCGTGTACTACGATGCGTTGCCGAATACCAAGGCTTAATTTCTATATACATAGGTCTGGTTTGGCGCTTTCCCCTCAATGCTTTTATTGCAATGAGCCCGAAACTCTGGATCATTTCTTTATAGAGTGTCGTAGGTTCACCATGCATAGAAAACGACTTCTAGAAGGTCCCCTCCGCCAACTTGGATTGACCATTACGCTACCTATCATTCTATCTCTGGGCGCGTCGGCACTAGGACACTCTAATAGGAACGTATCTGATGGCATATTTCATTTTGCTATGGAAACAAGGAGACTGCCATGCAAATTTTTTTTCACAACAAAAATATTTGCTTCAAATTTTAAGATGCTATAGCATGAAAATTAATAATAACGATTGTAATTCATTTGTTATCTCATTCTTAAGTAAGAAAATCCCATTTAGGTATCCTTCATTTTCCACGGAGAGCGAACGCACTCAATCCTCCCACGCGCAAGCAAGGAAGCGGGAAGCCCAGCGCCGGAGGGAGGCGGGGGGGGGGGGGGGCGCACTTTAACTCTGCCAGCAACCGCGCTCGTCGCTCGCTCGCACCGTCGCTTATCTCCACACGGCTCTGACCTTTATGCGCCGTGCATTCGCCCGCTCAGTTTCCGTTGAAGCGATAGACCGCACGTACCTTCACCCGCTGCTTGCTGCCAGCGTTTGACAGTCGTTGTCTGCAGTCATTCAGTTGTGATCTATTCATGTTTGTTTGTGCGCGCTTCACACCACGCTGTTCATTCAGTTAAGTAATAGTCGGGCCACATTTTCCAACGCACGCTACACATGCAATGCAGCCCGGATCGGCAGTGCAGCGCTACAGGTGTGTCCCTTCGCACGCGTGCCCACGGGAAGCACTTCTCATCAACACCACCGTTTCACACGCGCCTTCTCGTGGTCATCGAGTCTCTCTTCATGTCGGTCTACTTACGGCGCAGCACACCTGCTTACTTAATCAGCTCATGTTTGCTGCAATTCATATTGCATCCAAAGCCCGCTCACCTTACTTCGTATGGCATTGCTGTGTTGCTATCGCACTGCCGCCCGATTCGTGGCCAATCCCCGTAGTGGGTTGTGCTATTTCTATAGGCACCAAACCAAACCAAACCAAACTCAAATGCAAGCTGTGCAGAGGCGACCACCTTAGGACCGCCCCCGTGTGTAAGCGAATATTCCAGACGCCGTATCTCGTGAGGCGCAGACGGGGGCAACGCTCCCGCGCCCTTAGTGACGCGAATCAATCCCGGTAACCATCGCCTCAACGCTGATCTGGCTGCAGCCGCTCCCAGTCGACGGGGCAATCCTGGTCTTGTGCATTTACCAGGAGCCGCACCATCTCCAGGATCAGGTCCAGGTCTGATTCCCGGGTCCGATTCAGATCAAGGGCCGCCCAGGTTCCAGAGTCCAGCCATCATCCGGACCTCAGCTCGCCTCCACACATTTCTGGAGGCAACCGACCCTCGTTTGGGCCGCTCTGGTGCATCTCAAGCTCGGCGACAATACCTGGGCCGGCCCAGCACCTCGTAACGTCCCACCCCCAGAGCAAGATAGGCGGTTAAACCTTAGGTCATTGCTCTCCTGAATACATAAGTCTCCGCTGCCTCGCTCCAGGGCTACAGGGCCGTGTCGGGCCGGCCCGGGAGCCGAGGCATTTGTACCTTTATCGATAAAAGGCTTACTCATCTCACCCGCGACCTCAAGCTGGCGAGTGGTAGAATCGAACATGTCATGGCTGAGATCCTGCTCGACGCACCGCAGCGGAAACAGCGCAGAAACAGCGTCTTCGTCCTCAATATCTTTAGCAACCCCAGGGACGCGCGCCAACAGTTCAAGACCATCCTCAGGAAAGCGACCGACCTGGCCGGCCCTCGACCCTTCGTCGTCGTCGTCAGTGATTTCAACGCCCCGTACGGCCTCTGGGGTTACGTCTACAACACTACCAAGGTGCGCAACCTGTGGCAAGACGCAAACGAGATGGGCGTCACTCTGGTCACCGACAAAGCTTTTCCCATGCGCATCGGTAGCTCCATCAGCCGGGACACGACACCCGACCTTGCCTTTACCAAAAACGTCGAGGACATGGGCGGAAAGAACACCGCCATGGAGTTTCACAGCGAGCACTACATTCTTGAGACCCACTTCAACGTGGCACGGACTAGGGTCAGGGAATTCACGTTCGTCGATTGAGGCCGTTTTCGCAAGATCCGGCAAGCATGATCGCAAGATCAGGGCACTCACCTGCCTCGAAGAATGGTGCGAATGCATCCGCAACGACGCTTCCATGGCCACCAAGAAAGTGGAAACTGATCTTGCCGTCAAGCGAATGGACAGCAGACTCGCCCATCTGATCGATGCCAAAAACACCCTGCTCCGCCGATGGAAGGGTCAAAGGGTCAACGCAGACTCCGAAAGAAGATCTCGGAGCTCAACAAGGTCATTGATGACCATTGCAAAGCGCTATGCCAGCAGCAGTGGGACGAGCTCTGCGAATCCACTGACGGACAGATGCGCAATGGCAAGTCCTGGGGTATGCTGAAGCACCTTCTCGATGAAAGCAGCTCCAAGTCAAATCAGAAGCATACATTGGCCCGGACCCTACACGAAGCCACCAGGTTTCACACGGTCGAAGTACTTGTCTCCAAACTCATTCAGAATTACTTGCCCGTCCGGCGCGACGGGAATCCGGCAACCCAACTCCCGGACTACCGACGATCTCCTCGCCCCGAGTTGGACAAAGACTTCCCCGCTGCCGAGGTCAGACAGGTCATCTTGGCGCTCAACCGCAAGTCTGCGCTGGGTGCGCACGGAGTCACCAACAGAAAGTTGAGAAAAAAAAAGTTGCAGTGGCTTAGCTCGGCTATGCCAGGATATACGTAGCGTTAGCAAAGGTTCAGTTCGTCCCTTTGCTCCAGTGTCTCCGCAGCACGTTTAGCCTTCTTCTGTTATTCCTCCTACGCTCAACCGCTAATTGCCAGGCAACTACTTCGGGATCCGATAAGTCAGAATCTCGACGACCTGTCGATCGTCTTTCTGACCGACAAGATCAACGAGTGCTGGAAGAGCGGCGTGGTTCCTGCAGAATTGAAGATGGCCTGTACGGTGCTCATTCCTAAGCCCGGCAAGGCCCCGAACGTTGAGAACCTCACAACGATTTCTCTAACGTTCTGCGTCGGCGAGGTCATGAAGCGCGTCGTCCTCAACATGCTCAACGAGTACCTCGAAAACAACGAGGTTTACACATACAGCATGATCTGCTCCCGCGCCGGACTGTCGCCGCAGGATGCCATGGTCATAATTAAACATCAGATTGTGGATGGCTGTTCCAGAAACGTCAAGGCTCTGCTCGGTCTGGACCTCGAGAAGGCTTTCGACAACGTGCTCCACAGCTTCATCGTCAAGACAGTTTCAGACCTGGGTCTCAGTTATAGATTCCACAGCTATGTAAGCTCTTTTCTAACGGACAGAAAGGCCAAGCTTCGCATTGCAGACTTCCGCTCCGAAGATGTGCCCCTCGGAGGACAGGGCCCTCCTCAGGGCACCGTAATCTTCCCCACACTGTTTAACATCCGTAAGATTGGTCTCTCCGAGAGGTTGGCACACGTCGAGGATGTCAAGCACACAATCTACGCCAACGACATTACCATATGGTGCACCGAGGGCTGCGAGGGCCCAGTCGATGCCATGCAATGTAAGAGGCCATGCAAGAGGCGATCGACGTGATCGAGGAGTATCTCCGCCCCACCGGACTTCGGGGCTTCCCCGCCAAGTCGGAGCTTCTGCTTTACAGAAATGAGAAGGGAGGCAGACCCAAGGATTCGAAGTTAGTCTCCGAAAGCAGCATCAGTCTTCGCACTTGTGACGGAGGGGTGATACCCAGGGTCAACGTCATTAGGGTCCTGGGCATGTTGGTCGAATTCAACAGCAGGAACGGAACGGCTCTCCGCAAGATCATCGCAAAGACGGACAACGCTTTCCGCCTCGTTCGCAGAATCGCAAACAGACACCGAGGCATGAAGGAAGCCAGGCTCCTGAGCCTGATCAACGCCTTCGTATTATGCCGCTTCACCTACACGATTTCTATGCACAACTGGCTCATAGCGGAGCGAGACAAGCTCAACGCTCTCAAAGAGCTCTCGCGCTACCCATTAGGACCCATACCCGAAGATCTCCTCAAGCTGGGGGTACACAACACCGCCGAGGAGATTGCCGAAGCCCAAGAACGCGCCCAAATCTCTCGGCTTACCACCACAGCGGCAGGTAAACGCAACCTCGAAGAGCCGAGTTACCCCCCTGCGGGATCCTCGAGGATTAGTACCCCGATCCCTAGGTACATTCGAGACAAGTTCGAAGTGGCCCCCCTGCCTCGAAACGTCCATCCAGTCCACAACGAGGGCAGATGGAAGGCGAGAGCAGTAGCGATTCTCAAACAGATCAAGCAACAAGGCATCAGAGAAAACTTCGTCGACGCCGCGGAGTACAGCAATGGGAAGACGTTTTCCGTCGTCGTGGTCGACTCCAGCGGCAATATTTTCGATAGCGCTTTGATTCGCACTTCAAACCCCGAAGTCGCTGAGCAAGCGGCCATTGCCCTCGCCCTGCTAGATGGTCGTGGGTTCGAGATCTATAGCGATTCCAAAACGGCACGTAGGGCTTTTCAGAAGGGTCGCATCGCCGAGCAAGCTGCTCGTCATCTTAGCGCCTCCAGTCCGGATGATCTCACGCACCAGTCGATTTACTGGTTTCCCGCTCACGTAGGGTCGGTCGAGGGTACTCCCCCGAACCTCAATGAATCTGCTCACGAGACTGCGCGCCCTCTGTAAGGAGTGTCCGACTCCCCTACCCCCTAAGCCACAGGGATGCTCCCGCTACTCACAACGAGGTTACGAAATTCATCTACATGTCTAAAGGGTCTTTTCACCCCCTCACCCTAAATTGAATAGGGCACAAGCTGTTTCTCAGATTTTACAGACCGGCACATATCCGTGTCTGGCCGTTCTACACGAAGTTTACCCCAACGTATATCGCGACGACGCCCGCACGTTCTACGGGCAGAGCTCCACTCTAGCACACATGCTCTGGGAGTGCAGGTCGAGATCCCCAAGTTCAGCAAAGAGGAGTGGGACTCGCTTCTGGGTTAGCCCCGCTCTAGACAAGCAAATCCTGGCTGTCCGGCGTGCCCGCGACCGGGCCGGTAGGCTAGACCTGCCGGTCCCGGTGCGCGGCGAGTTCGCGTCCTCGCCGGACCTACAATAAAGTTGTTTCACTCACTCATTCACGTTAGATTTCTTTCTCTCCTTCCTTCCTTCCTTCTTTCTTTCTTGTGCCTGGCTCATACCCGCCTATCTCTGACTGGTACTCGCATATCCAATGAGGGTATGCACCGCACGTGCTTTTATTAAGGCGAAATCCTGATGTGTTTCATTGTTCAGTGGACCTTGTCCTTGAGCGAAAACCGTGTCATCGAAGCGAAATCGTACTTACTTACATCCCGATTCACATACTCCACCGACCCCACATCGTGTCTTACCTATATGCAAAGGTTCACGCAACAATTCTGATGGTGCGCAGGCCACCGTCGTCATCGTCTTCTCTGAGTAAGCAAGCAACGCTCCCGCAACAATTCTAATGGTCCACGGGTCAAGCAAACAACGCAAGGCAAGCAAGCAGTTTTTTTACGATCCCGAAGTTTAAAAACACCGCCATGCCGACGTTTTCATACGACGCCACAAGGTGGCGCGACGCGTCTTAGATTGTTGATCGACTTCCGGTTGTTGCGGGACGCGATCTCCTGGAACCTAGCCCATAACAGCTTCGCTGTAATTTAACGACTAATATTGGAGCGGTACCTATGTCCAGTGACCCACTTTGGCGTAAAAGACGTTCATGAAAGAGCAGCACATACCCCAGCGTTGCACATCCAGTGACACATACGCAGTGGCACATGCGCAGTGGCACTTACCAGCGGTGCATACACAGCAGCATATACACAGTGCCCCAAGTTGTTTTTGGACTGCATTATCTTCAGGATCGGCACATATCTTTAGTTAGAGAGATAGGCGGAAAAAAATTGGTCTGAGTGCTATTCGCATGAAAAGCACCTATAGAGTTTTCACAGAATTTAATTTTACACGAAAAGCTTCAGTGAAAGCGAACTAACCAGCGCTTAAGAAAGCGACCAGGCGCACAGTTTCGAGCCTGCATGCTCTACAAAGCAGGAGCCTGGCGAGGTGAAGGCCCCGCGTGAGACATTGCCATCTTTACTGTTTAGGACAATGTCTTCCTCGGTTACGTTAACCACGCCCCCCCCCCCCCCCTTTCCGCATCGGGCATGTGTGTTCGTAGACCCTTTCGTGCGCCGATCCCGGATATTGTGCAGTCTAAAAATGTGACCCTTTCCCGTGGTTACGTGCAGTCTAAAAGAGCGCCAATCGCGAAGATAGTGCAGTAACTAAATTTGAGCAGTTCGAAGCCGCTCTGATTTTCCTCAAGCGTGGCGTGTGGTGATAAAATGCCATGCGCGGTGACTCCGCCCCGTTCTCATCCCCAACTTACTAAAGAAGATGCATGGTCTTCCAGCGACGTCAACGAAACACCGAATCAACTTCCATTTCTTTTTTTTCTTTGTATATTTGCCGCTGTTTTACGTACCGCGGTGAAGAAAACGATGAGGGGGAGGGAGGGGATGGACTGGACACAAAGGGGACAAGGGATCTTTCCCCTGCGGGCCCATTCTCGGACGACCACTTGGTTATCCTGGCTGGATATCCCTGTCGCGTCGCGCCACACGGATATCCAGCAAATCAGCTCATTTGCTTTTGCTCAACCAATAGGTACGCACATAAAGGGATATTTCCGAATGTGGCCATCCCAAAATAAATCAGCCCCTGGTTCTCGGAGCATTCGAGTCGCGGAAAGTTCACTGCCGTCAACGCGTCGGTTTATCTATCCTGTACACCTTTCTGCATCATTCGTTGCTGGCGTTTATCCGCGCAATGTCATCAATAAAATATATTTCAATTTGTGTTCAGATACAACCTCTGCCAAATCCTACTTCCTAAATAGTAAGGTTGACATTGTGCCCTTGCTACACTGTTTCTTTAAAAGTTTTTTTTTTGTTAATTGAATACGGCTGCAGTTTTTGACCACAATTCGTGCCAACGATATTAGTGAAACACATATTAAAAAAAACGGTATGCTCGAGCGAAAAACTATCGATCGAAGAGAGCCGGTAAAGTTCTAATCGGAAAAAGATATTCGCCGGAAAACACTGAACTTTGCTGCGGAAGAAATGGAAAATAAGTGCGCCGTATCTTGGTGAAATAAAAACCAAAACGCAGAACCCTATCAATAAGCTCCTGAGAATTTCAATGACGCATTCTGTTTGTATCATCTCCGCATATAGTAGCAGAGCCCCTTAAGTAATTATCTTGAAACAAAAATCATGTCAAAACTTTCCTTCAATGTGAGATTGTATTAGGCACTGCGTGAAGTAATTTGCAGTTTTGAAGCAGTAATTAAATAAATGTGTCACTCGGGGACGCTCTCACGACACTGAAGCTCTCAGAAGCAGCTGCTTGGCAACCGTTGGGAAACTCACCGTCATCGGTCTGCGTCGTGTGATCTCGAGGCAGCTTGTCGAAGGATCCGGCTCGCTCCACTTCAAAGGTGGCCCCATTGCCTGATCATAATCCGCCGATTGAAAATATCAACAAAACTTCGTATTCATTTGATGGGTTGTGATGTTTTTTACTCATATATACACGTTATAGGTAAACTTTGTACAGAGAGAGAGAGAGAGAGAGAAATAGAAGAGAGGAAAGGCAGGGAGTTTAACAAGACGCACGTCCGGTTTGCTACCCTGCACTGAGGAAAAGGGGTATAGGGATGAAAAGAAGAGAGAAAGGAAATAGAGAGAGCACAGTTTCGCGCACATTTGAAACTTCGCACGAAGTCTACAGACGGTCGCCAAGACCTGTCGACTTGAGGTAGTGCAACAAGGCTTTCGTGGCTTTCTGCGTACAGGATGTTCCAACTACCATGCACCAAGGTTTAAAAATATGAAAATGCCATGTTTCTTGCACGTAATCGACATAAAGACACTTTTCTAAACATTGTCAGACATTTGTCGGGATTTACTCCACGAAATTACTCATTTGAATGCTTGATTTAACTGCTTTTGCTCAATGGGCTTTTTGGCTTTCGAATCAATAGCACACTCATCTGCGTACGTGGATGAGCTCTATAATGTGATTTATAAATATAATAAATAAAAAACAGTCAAGCACTGAACCTTGAAGGAGGAGAAAGCCAACATTTAACTCATCGGGAGCAAGCAGTTTGAAGATTATGTGCTGGTGAAGGTTTTTAAAGATAGGATGACAACCAGGCTTTAAGCCTTAGGTTTTCCAAATCGGTTGTAACGTGAATTTTAATAGAAACCTTATCGAAGACCTCGGAATCATCCATAAAAACATCAATTCGGGAACAATTATTTATTGAGTTTGCAAAGTCAAGCATGGCTTTAACTAAGTGCGCTGAAGTGAAAAAAACTTTCCTGAGTCACTGTGGATGTTGCGTTAGTATATTGTGTTTTTCTAAGCGCTCAACGATGCGTTTATAAATTATGTGTTCCAGTAGGTTACTAACTGATGATGTCAGATATATGGGACGCTAATTATTTACAGATTGCTCATGGCTACATTTAAGAAGTGTGTTAATTCTGGCGCTTTCCAATCACCCGGTACACGGCTTTCTTGCAGTGACCGTGAAAATAGAACATACAGGTATATTGAGACCAATTCTGTATTTATGTATTTATGTAGTTCTAGTACCATGTGTGTAGCAAACTATTGTCCTTCATTTGCAACGTTCTTAGGCTCTGTGAATAGCAGCCTTAAAGAATAAATTTCTGGTAAATCAAATTCAGAAAACACAAAAATCTCAATCACGTTTTTCGTAGATTTGAGCTTGATACACTGCCCGACTATAATTGGCAGCATATGCGAATTCAAAAAGCGCAACAACGTTCATAACTTCTCTTATTAAAATTCTTCTATGACCCCTTTCAACCTATCACTTCGTCTTGAATTCATCGTGAATTTTAACACAGATAGTTGCAAGCAATTTACTTCCCGTCACAGCTGTGTAAAAAGTGCACTTGCGTTATCTATTCTGTGCCAATTAACAAAAAAATGATGAAGTGGAGAGAGAACACAATGAATTATGAGGCTACAACAATTATTTAAATATCACGTTTTTTGGAGAGCTGAACTTAAAAGCGCCTGCTCTGGAGCTTAATTCCAGCAAGACTTTGAGAGAACGTTGCTTCTAACACAATTTAGACTGCAAAAAACCAGTAAAAAAAGTCGCAGTTTTGCCCCAAAACCAAAGCAATGGAGTAGAGCACCCCTCCTTTGCGCAAAGCCAAGCGATTACACAAAACTTGCCTTAGCTGCAAAAATCTTTATTAGTTATCATCATCACCATCCTAATTTATGCCTATTCCAGCGCGAAGATATTTCTCAGCGATCTCCAATGGACCCTATCTTGCGCTAGCAAATTCCAACTTGTGCCTGCAAATTTCCTGATTTTATCATCCCACCTAACTTTCTGCCGTCCTTGACTGCACTTACCTTTCCTTGGAGCTTATTTTGTAACACTATTCTCCATCTGTTATATCCCCTTGGCATTACATCGCCTGCCCAGCAACTATTTTTCTCTTAATATCAACTAGAATATTGGCGGTCCCCGTTCATTCTCGGATCCACACCGCACTGTTCCTAGTCTCTTAACTTTACCGCTAACATTTTTCGTTCCATCGCTCTTTGCTAGTTCGTTAACTAGTTCTCGAACTTTTTTTGTTAATATATAATATACAGTATACAACACATGTTATCACCAGTGAAATGCAATGATTATACACTTTTCTTTTCAACGACCGTGGCAAGCTTCCTCTCAGGATTTGGTAAGGCTTGCCACATGCACTTCGACTCATGTTGATTCTTCAGTAAATTTCCTTCTCATGACCATAGTCCCCTGTGAGTAATTGACCTAGATAAATGTACTCCTGCACAGATTCTAGACGCTGGCCGGCGATGATGAATTCTTGCTTCCTTTCCGGATATTGAAAGTTTTCTGCATATAATCTTCAACCCTACTGTTACACTTCATTGGTTAAGGTCCTAAATAATTTGTTCCATTTCATCCCCGTGTTGCAGAACAGGACAATGTATTCTGCAAACGGATGATTGTTGAGATATGCGGCATTGATCCTCACTCCTAAGCCTTGCCACTCGTATATCTTGAATATTCCTTCTAAGCATGCAGTGAATAGCATTGAAGAGATCGTCTCCTTGTCTGACCCATTTCTTGATAGGTAAATTTCTACTTTTCCTCTTGACAAAAAAAAGGCAAGGTAGCTGTGGAATCTTTGACTATATTTCCAAAGATATTCACGTATGTCTGTTGTAGTTCTTGATTAAGGAATGCCTGCACGACTGCTTGTATCTCTAGAATATAGGCTAGTTAGTCTTGCATTGCTAATGAGGTAAAATTAGTGCAAACGAAAAGAAAGTTCACGCGGGAACAAAAACAATGGCAAGCACTACTCTTTGTGCTTGTTTTCTTTTTTGTGTTTTTTCGCTTGTCTTTGTCTTTCCTTCCCGTGTAAGTTGTCATTTTGTTTGCAATAATGTTCCTCGTCTGCAATGCCGGTATTTATGCGGAACGAAACGCATTTTCATAAGTGAAATCCACGTAGGGAGTTCAATTGTACTGCGCGGATTTGTCAATTACATGACTGATGACATAGACTTTATTAGTGACATACTTAGTGAAACGCTTTGTGGGATGTTTTCATCACTATTCGAACAAGAAAGAACTAAAAGCTTTGTTTTTGTGTATAATTCCATTAGGGTGATACCATCAACGCACGGACAAACTGTGTCAGATAAAGCGCAGAAACTTCTTCACTAAGATAAGCTTACAATAATAAAAAACAGCAATGAGCACACACACTTACCGTTTGTTTTAACGAACCAAGGAAGGCACTCGTCTTCGAATGTGCAGTACTCTGAGAAGTTTGGAGTAAAGTAACAAGGTTATACTTAGACACAAGTAAAGCTAGCAGTCATCCAAACAACTCAATGCTTATGTTGTACTGTACGAAATAAGCAATGTTCACATCACTCTGTCAGAATAACTGTAAGGCCAGTTTGTGCCGAGAACCTAACGAATAATTTTTTCTGTCGAACACACGGCAAGCCTCCTACCGAACACAACGATAAAGGTTCAGCACACGGACTCGCAAAATATTTAGGACGGCCACAGGTGATACTTTTAAAATGCACTAAGCAGCTGCCCATACCATAACGGCGTTGAAAAGGCGATGAGTGTCACAGCACTAGACTGGGGAAAATTCATAAGAACGCCCACATTGCGGAACAACTAGGCTGCCATGAGGCTTGGTCTATTTTTCCCGTTCCCGTAAATGCAACGCCACAGAGTACATTGCTTCAGCGTTTTTTTTTTTTTGTCGCGCTCATTCAAGGCTTTCACATTCACCTATTGAAGCCGAAGATGTTTTAAAGTGGCCGCCAAATCTGAGCTGAAATACTTTTGGATAACCTGGGACCTCTGGAAAACGTCGCAGACTATGGAAAGCGACGACACGGAAGCTACCGGGTCTTTAATCATCAAATGGTGCCAAGTTTTAATACGACGAGAACTATGACACATGTAAAAGGCCCTGCCATTATTCGAGCTTCCAGTAGCCACAGTTTTCCTGAGTGCGTCTTCGACTACCATATCCGAGTCGATGGCCATTCTCCACTGTTCCCGAATGACAGTATAAACGACAAGGTTAGGCGTCATGTTAGACCTAAGTTCCATTGATTCTTCGAACTTGCAAAACACACAAAAAATTGAATCAGCACATTTGAGAAGGCACAAGAGTATTGGGGCATTTGGCGTTGCAAGAAATGAAATCTAACCGACAAAGAAGACACCAAGAGTAGCCTCAATTTCACGCCTACTCTTGCCAGATATCACCCTGAATCCAACGCGACGTCACATTCAGGCTCGCCAGACAAGATTAGGAGTGGTACTCGCTCAATTGCAAGACATTAAGAAACAAGTTAATTCATACCTTCAGGTCACTATTCAGGAATGCTAATGAAGCAATGAGTGTCGACAATGGCCACTCCATGCGGAACATTGAACCTTATGGGATACAGCTTGGTAGTGCAGGACAACACGAATCTAGGCCTGAATCCAATTTTATTATTTTGTTGAATTACTTTGCCTAGGGCAGCTACCGGAAATTGCCCTCGGCTACTACAAGCGAAATACGCAAAGGTTGACATACAAACACGAACACAAGTAGAAGGGCTACACAAACGCCGACTTTCACCTGTCTGCCTATCACGCCGGTTTTTAAAGCCTGCCTTCAAAATTGATTCCTTATAAATTTGCTCAGCTTTCAGCAGTTTTAAGAAAGCCATAAGTTGCGATCGTCATGGCAGCTTCACTCACTTCTTTGATGCTGCGGCGAAAAGTCTCATATTCGCCTTCTGAATGCTTGACCTACTTCGCTACAAGTGTGACGTCTAGCGCCAAACAAGTATTCTTAAGCCCGTTAGCCTGTTCTCGCGATTCCGCAACCTGCCAAAACTGAGCTCATAAATGGAAACGGCAGCTTTAAACGAGATAAATCCCGATTTTCACGCCATGCTCGGTCATCGAGCAAAATACTTCCGTGCATCACCATTTGTGACGTAGAAAACAACACTTTGCGCACGGTGCTTCCAACGAGACTGAACACAACAAGAAACCCGTGCGGCTTTGTTCAATTAGGATGCAAACCTTGAAGTTGCCACCTCTGCAACACTAACGGCTTTACATAATGCCATAAGATGTGAGATAGTGCACCTGACACGGTTGAGTTCGTTCATTGCGAAAACGTGTGATTATAAAGGCATTTCTCTGTGCTCGACGCAAGTTTCAGTGCACGTTAAAGGCGCTTCACCCGGGGTAGAAGGAGCGACATCCAAACAGTACCGACATTTACAAGAAGATGGAGGCTTGCAGTAATGAGTAGTAGTTCGACAATGAGTGTCGCTGGTGCCAACGTTTTTTCAAGGAGACTCGTCTTCGTCAGGGCACCAACTGATGCAGCATCAAAGACGTTGCTGCCCTGACCAAGGACGCCACCACAGACGCGGTCGAGAGCGGACGCGTCTCACGTCGGCTCCTGTGATTTTCGTCAGGACCTGCGGAACCCTGCACGGCATCCCACGAAAATTGACCCTATCATGTTCCTAACATCGTTCTGCACCTGAAGACACCACTCTCATCCAGGTAGGCCGATGTTTGGGCATTTTATGTCCACTTCTTGACCTCACCTTGGGGAGCTACGCTTGCCCTAACCAGTTAGGGCCAACGCCGACTGCGCCGGGACTCTCCCGCGGACGCCGCCTTATATGGCGGTCACCGCTCTCCGTGGATATGATCCCACTACCTTGGCGTGGAAAAACGTTCCTGCCTCAACGTCCGAAGACTCCGTTCCACCCACGGATATCGTGGACGAGGGACTATTTACAGTGATGACGCTTCGTAAGCGCCGCCAGCAATCTAACACTGCTAAGGCCTCGGATACCGATAAGGCCAAGTCAGCGAAGACCCCACCCATGAATAAGACATCCCGTGTATCGTGGCGGCCCGCCGCTATGCCCCGCACTGCTGCGGAAGACTTCACCATCGTGCTCAAGCCTCGAGTCACGGTGGATCTCAAAGCTGCCTTCCAGCCAGGTGAGCTAGGAGCCAAGCTTGCCTCATATGTGAACGCTACCAGCAGTGATTGTATCAGTGTGTGGCCCATTTGGGCACAAAATATCATCGTTGTCTCAACCAACGACATCAACACTGCCAACCTTCTCTCGCGAGAATTCTCGCTCAAGACATCCCAGGGTCCCCTACCGATGATCGGCCACGCCAAGATCAGCGGGGAAGTGTGCCGTGGCGTCATTACGGTGCACGAACAGGAGACCTCCGCCTCCCTGAAAGCCAAGATCCACTGGCGGGGTGGAAACATCGCTTTCATCAGGAAGCTGGGCAAGACTTCCGTGGCCCTCCTCACTTTCGAAGGCCACCACGTGCCACGGTTCGTGCACTACAACAGTGTCGTGACCCCGGTACGCGAATACAAGCGCACCATACCGGCCTGCTACTGCTGCGGGACGGTGGGCCACCGCCCGGAGCTGTGCCCCACCCCAACGATCAACGCTGCGGCCACTGTGGTCAAGTTGTGGGTGCCTCTGAGGAGGGGATGACCCACATGAATGCAAGCCATCGTGCCTGGTGTGCGGCGAGGAACACCTCACCGGATCCCCGGCCTGCAAGGCAAAATTTCGCCGCCTGCAGCAGACGGGCGGCCAACATGGTGGCCGTGGCTCCCTGCAGCAGCGGCCAAAGCACAAAACATCTGACGTCACGCCGGAAGGCCGTCAGCCGGGAGCAACCAACCAAACCCCGAAGACCAATCAGCAAGTGCCACATCCACCCAAGACATCACAGGCGTCACAGAAGACGTCATCCAAGACACCCGACCAGGGCGCCCCCGTGTTCCAAGCCGGGGAATTTCCACCCCTGACCTCTGGCGGTGCCCCCAGGCAGCCAGCAAAGAAGACATCCTCTCAGGTAGGCAGCTGGGTGGGGGCCGCCTCCTCCTCTCGCTCTCCCACCCCCACCTCCTCCCCCGAATTCCTCGTGCTCAAACAAGAGCTCGCAGCGCTCCGGGCACAGAACGCGCAGCTTCTAGTCAAAATAGCCACTTTGGAGGCAGGTAGTACGCCCTCCACCCCCGCGTCACCGCCCCCTCCCCTCCCCAAAATTACCGTCGCCGTTCCGGAACCTAAGCCCATGTGCGTCACTCCGTCCGTCTCGGAGCCCTCTAACACTGAACAGCGTTTTCAGGCTATTGAAAGCGCTATGACTGCTCTGGTGACACAACTCACCACCATGAGCAAAAGCATCAAAAATCTCTCCAATACCGTCACCCATCAGGTGACGAGTAACGTTAAGACTTGGCTCCAGGACACCAACCCTCGCAGCCGCAGGGCTAGTCCCCTCAAGGACGTTAGCCGACCCTCTAAATTTTCTTATACCAACGACCTCGCCGAACTCTCTGAGGACTCCGAATCCCTACTTGTACAAGGCACCAACGTAGGGGCCGAGTCCATCCCAGCCACCCCAAATTCTCAGTATGGCGGTAGCACCTAAACGCTTACCCCCATCGCGAAACCGAAAACCTCAACTACTTTCTCTAATTCAGTGGAACTGTAGAGGCTTCAAGGATAGGGCCAAACGGGCCAATTTCAGCCTCTATCTCGAAACCTTCGAACACCTGTGCGCGGTCGTAGCCCTTCAAGAGCCCGGCAACGCCGTGCGCCTCACAGGCTATAACACTTTTCAGCGGGACCCATTCACCTGCCTTCTTGTACATAAAACCTTAACTGCACAAGAAGTCGACCTCGACCTCTCAATACCCTACTCGTACACCATGGTCACAATCCTTCCCCTGCGCAGAGCCGACCCCCCGGTGCACATCCTTAACATTTACTGCCGACCTAAACTCAAGAAGATCACTTTTGCTGACACCTTCACCAAGGCGCTGAAGATCGCAGGGCGCGATCCCCTCCTAATAGTGGGCGACTTCAACGCCCCTAGCAGGCTTTGGGGCTATCGCAAGGAAGAGATGCGTGGAAGGAAACTCGCGGAGCTAACTTCCACGCTGGGCATCACTCTTCACACCGACCCTGCGCAACCAACTCGTCTAGGTAACTCTGTGACCCGGGACACCTGCCCCGACCTTACCTTCACCAAAAACATCAAACACGCAGACTGGGTCAATACTGAGGAAACCCTCGGCAGCGACCACTGCATTCTCAACACCACACTCTCAACACGACCCCTACAACGCCCCATCACACAGGCTCACCTACCCAACTGGGACGCCTTCCGACAGTCCGTACCTGTCTCTCCCATCCTTCACAATGGTTATTCCCAGTGGGCCCAATCCATACTCCAAACACTAAGACAACACGAGACCGCAATACAACTCACGGACAGCCATCCGGACGTGGATAACCATCTCCTCCATCTTTGGGAGGCCCGTCGCAGCCTCACAAAGAGATGGCGCCGACAAAAACACAACCGCAAACTCCGCATGCGGATACTGGATCTCACCCAGAAGGCGGCCGAGTACGCTGCCCAGCTCGCCGATTCAAATTGGGTAGGCCGATGTAATACTGCCGCTAGGCAAATGTCTGGCCGCAATACATGGAGACTCTTCCGTAGTCTCATCGACCCCGCGCAAACGCGAGGCGAGGCACAAAGACATCTACATCGAGCCTTTCACAATTTTCAGGGCTCCACAACACAGCTAGCTCTCTCGCTCCGGGACCGCTATCTCTGCACTGAGCAGGACCCGCGGGGCCCCGAGTATCACTACGCAGGCAGGGAGAACTCGGAACTGGACGGTCCTTTTCAGTTACACGACCTCCGTGCGGCTCTTGCCAAAATGAGGCGGGGCACGGCTCTCGGGCGAGACAAACTCACCGTCAAAGTCCTAGCAAACCTACCCGATACTGCACACCAGTCGCTTCTCGAATACATCA
This sequence comes from Dermacentor silvarum, assembly GCF_013339745.2. NCBI lineage: Eukaryota > Metazoa > Arthropoda > Arachnida > Ixodida > Ixodidae > Dermacentor > Dermacentor silvarum. The sequence goes on from NC_051157.2 coordinate 135,599,758, forward strand.
ATGTTATCTGGTCCGGAGAAACACCCCTCCCCCTAGATTGGAAAACATCTCTAGTAACCTTCATACCAAAGGCAGGAAAACCCATCAACACTGATAACCTTAGACCCATTTCTCTTACTTCCTGTGCGGGGAAGCTAATGGAAACTATGGTCAGGGATCGTCTCTCCTCCTACTTGGAAGAGCGTAACACTTTCGCTGACTCCATGTACGGCTTCAGACCCAACAAATCTGCGCAGGACATACTCCTACAACTACACCACGAAGTCCTCACTCCCATAGAACACCCCCACAATGACAAGATCATTCTAGCGCTTAACCTTAAGGGAGCCTTCGATAACGTTAAGCACGAAGTCATCCTAGCTCACCTCAGTGCCACTAACTGTGGCGATCGCACTTTCAACTATATTCGAAATTTTCTCACTGACAGAGCTGCATACATTCGCATCCAAGATCAGGAATACGGCCCTTACCCACTGGGCACGCGAGGCACACCACAGGGCGCTGTGTTGTCGCCTCTCCTTTTCAACTTAGCTATGGTACAGCTCCCGGCCCGGCTGGATGCTGTCGATGGGGTAAAGCATGCGCTTTATGCCGACGACATCACCCTGTGGGCCACAGACGGCAACCTGGGCAACATGGAGGACAGCCTGCAAGCCGCAGCCCATATAGTGGACGAATATGCGGCATACTGCGGCCTCCAATGTTCCCCACAGAAGTCAGAATTCGTGCACATTCGGCCCATGCCGAAGTGCACTTCGTCCATTAACCTTTTCCTACATAGTGGACCCATTAACGAGGCACAGGAGATCCGTGTCCTTGGACTCCACATACACAAACACCGCCGAGTAGAGACAACACTTCACAAACTCCGTGAGGTTGGAGAACAGGTGGGCCGCATGGTCCGCCGTGTTTCCAACAAGCGGGGGGGGGGGGGGGGGGGGGTCTCAAAAGCAAGGATGCGCTTCGTCTCGCACAAGCTTTTGTCACGAGTCGCATCTTGTATGCGACTCCGTACCTGCACTTACGGAAACACGATGAAGATTTTTTGGAGGTCACCTTCCGTAATATCATCAAGCGAGCCCTAGATCTCCCCATCTCCACCTCCAATGCGAGACTTCTTGCCTTGGGGGTGGTCAACACCTACCGGGAGCTTCGGGAGGCTCACTTGACAAATCAATACACCCGCTTGGCGCAGACCCCGTCAGGCAGACGACTCCTAGATCGCCTACACATCAGGCATGAATTCCACACACAGGAGCGGGTACGAGTGCCCGAACACTGGAAATACGCGATCCATGTTCGACCCCTCCCCACCAATATGTCCCATGAGTCACACACTGGTCGCCGGGAGGCGCGGGCTCTTGCCCTCCGACGCCACTACGGCTCCAAACAAAGCGTATTTACACGGACATCGCCGGCCCTTACCATGGGGGTTGGTATACGGCCGCCGTAGTCCACCAAGACAGGCAGGTGG